>NC_057806.1:132532353-132599766 GCF_018294505.1 Triticum aestivum
ACGGTGCCAAGTGGTGCCACGGGAGTGGTGGAGGGCGCCGGCGGCGCTGAGGTGGCGGCGGAGGATTGGTCGGGCGACGTGGCGGTGGCCAGCGGACATGTCCGAGTGGGGAAAAATTGTCCGGTGCGCGCGGAGGAGGAGGGGTTAGGGTTCATCCGTGAAAAATTCGGGGAGGCACACATATATATAGGTAGAGGGAGCTAGGAGAGTCCAAATGAGGTGCGGTTTTCGGCCACGCGATCGTGATCGGACGGCCGAGATGATGGAAGGGGTTTAGGTGGGTTTTGGGCCAAATTGGAAGGGTGTTGGGATGCAACACACACGAGGCCTTTTCGGTCTCTCGGTTAACCGTTGGAGTATCAAACGAAGTCCAAATGATACGAAACTTGATAGGCGGTGTACCGGTAGTAAACCAAGGCCGCTTGACAAGTCTCGGTCCAATCCGGAAATGTTTAATCCCCACACACGAAAGAAAGGTAGAAATGACCACCGGAGGAGAACGGAGCGCCGGATTGCAAAACGGACAACGGTGAAAATGCTTGAATGGATGAGATGAACACGTATGCAAATGAAATGCACATGAGGACATGATATGCAATGCATGACACGCAAGCAATGACAAGGCAACAACAACAAATAAGCGGAGGACACCTGGCACATCGGTCTCGGGGCATTACAGTTCCTTCCCCACTTCCTCCGCGGACTGGGCTTTCCTATCCACCCATTCGTCCGGGGACTCATGTTCTACTACAGCCTGGATTTCCATGATCTGGCCCCAAACTTCATCCTCAACATCTCGGTGTTTATCATCGTGTGCGAGGCTTTCCTCTGCATCCTCCCCCATTTCGGCCTATGGCTCAAGACTTTCAATGTCAAGCCGAAGGTGGTGCGCGGCAACCAGGCGGAGTGTGGAGGTGCCATGGTGGGCAAGATGCCCAACGTCTTATGGCTCGAGGGCTCCTATGTGGAGATCCTGAAGGGGTGGCAATCGGGTTGGTTTTACATCACCGAGCCGCGCGACCCTGAGTGGGTCGCAACCCCCGAGTTCCGGTCCGGACCCCCAACGCGACTCACGTCCTGGAAAGAGACGGGCCTGTCGTGGGGCAGCAAAGGAGAGGTGACTGGACTGCAAACATGCATCCAAACCCTGGTGGACAAGCATCTCAAGCTTGTCAACGTAGTCCAGGTTATGCTCATCCGCCGGATCCTCCCGTGTCAACAACGGGCCTTCAATCTGTGGGAGTTCAACTCGGCGCAGCACCAAACTCTGAGGAGGCTCTTCGACACGACGTACGAAGATGCCTGGAAGGTGCTTTTCAAGGGCGCCGAGGCTCCCGCATCCGCTACCGAGGATCGCGGATTCAGCGCGCAGCGTCACGCTAGCGCAGTAAGTTATTTGTACCTTTTACAGGGTATTAGTTTTTCATAGTTTAACTCTATGCGGGATCTAAGCTCCCTTACCTTTGACAGGTTTGGCAGGCGAAGTCCGGACAGATCGACTGTCCGGCTCCTTTGCCCGAAGACCCAGCCGATGCCCTCTTGGGGAAGGTGCTAGTTCCGGCACCCCATGTGGTGCCGGAGAAGAAGGCCACAAAGAAGGCCACGGGGACTCGAAAAAGTGCCCGGCACCAGGAGGTGTCGGGTTCATCATCCGACGGCTCCAAGGCGCACTCCTCCCGTGAAGACGAGGAGGAGGAAGAAGAAGCCTCTCCCCCTCCAGCGGGAGGAGAGAAGAAAAGGAAGGCCGCCCTCACTGGGGAGGCCGAAAGGTCCAAGAAGGGGAAAACCTTCTTCCGGACTACTCCACCGACGCCGCCGATGGCGGAGAGGAGTGGCCGCTCAGGGCCAAGCCCCTGGCGAAATCGTAAGTATCCGGATACCAGAGTAATTCATAGTATTCCTTTATTGCAAAGCTTTCCCTTATGTCGAATATGATTATGCAGCCCACCCAAACACCGGCTCGACGCGACATCGAGCGGTTCACTGGACTCATCAGATGTGAATTCGCTTCCGACGGCTACCTCCCCCCGCCCTACGGACGACGCCGAAGTGTTGTCCCAATAGGTTCCAAGCCAGGAGGAGGTGGTCCTGGAGGTGCCGCAAGGTGACCTCCCGGACTCCAGGAGTAAAAGGGATAAAACCCTCAGGGCTCCAAGTCCAGCCCTAGGCCGGACACCGCTCCGGAACCTTCAAAGGGTCCAGAGTCCGGTGGGGGACCTCCTTCCAAGAGGAGCAAGCCCACTGTGCCGGTGACCCCCGTCCAATCGGAGGTGCCGGACAATCTGTTGGAGGTGCTCAAAGGCGCCTCCATCGACGAGGAGCACCGCACCATTATGAGTGCGGTGGTCCAGAAGGTTCAGTCCGCCAAGAACGGACTGACTGAAGCTTGTACTAGCCTTTTAACAGGCTTTGAGGTAAGTAAAGAATGTGTAAACAATATTACCGCATAGAAAGTAGCCCCTGATGCTTTGTTTGGCATTCGGGAAGAAAAGCCAAATAGAGGATCAAATAAAATTCGCAGGAGTCTAACAAAAAGGAGTCAATATGTGTATGCAGGCTTCTCTGCTGGCGTCCGCCGCACTAACTGCGGAAGTGGACACGCTAAAGCAGAACCTCGAGCAGTCCGAGCAAGAGCTCGGGCGTGCCAATAAGCAGCTCGAGGACAAGGAAGGTAAGAAATACCTTGTTTAAATATATATATATAAAGTGCAATTGCAAAAATTGACAGGATTATCATGGCTATTGTAGGGGCCATGTCTGAGGTGGTGACCCTTAAGCAAGCGCTGGTCGAGGCCGAGAAGAGGGCGGCCACGGAGCGCACTGAGCGGGAGAAGTATGAGGCCCAGGTTGGCAAAGGTGCGGCAATAGCTCCAGGCTCTCATGAAAAAACATGAGAGTTTGGAGCTTGACTCAAAGACGCGAGCGTCCGAGCTCGCGATGGCTATTGAAAATGCCAAGTCTGCCAAGGCCGAATCCCAGAAGACCCTCCAGGAGTTCGATGCGGTGAAAAAGATAGCGGCAGGTAAGGCATTCTTTATGCAAAGCAAACACATAAACGTGAGTTACTTGTTACTTACCCGAATCTGGAGCTCTCCAGGGGCATTCGCAGATCTTCCCCGTAGCGTGTCCGATGTCGCTGGATTCTATTGAGCCGAGGAGGGCAGCTCGACAGAGAAGGTGCTCTGGTCTCAGTATGCTGAGGCCGGACACCCCATGCCTCTAAGCGACCAGCTGAAGCAACTGGTCGAGCTCCACAAGGCGGCCGAACAGGCCATGAAAGGCCTCATAGTTCGGCTGTGGCCTGGAGAGGCTCTGCCTGGGAGCTATTTCAGGCTGGTGCGGTGGCTGGTGGGGGCCTGTCCAAGGCTCGAAGTCATCAAGCGCTCCGTCTGCATTGAAGGTGCCCGTAGGGCCCTTGCCCGTGCTAAGGTGCACTGGGGCAAGCTGGATGCTGAGAAGCTTGTGAAGGACGGGCCACCGCCGGGGAAAGAGCATCGCAAGCCCGAGAATTATTATAAGGATGTTCTGAAGGGTGCGTGCCTTATGGCGGATGAATGTTCCAGGGATGTAAATTTTGAGTAAAACTTGCTCGTTTTGTCCTGTGCGCTGAAAACTTGTTCATATGCGCTAAGCAATGCTGTTGGAATTGAAAATATTACCTTCTGTGCGGCTGTTTATCAATTCTGAGAGATGGCGAGTCGTCGGCTTCTGCCCCCGTGCCGCTAGTGCTGGGGTGTTCGGGCATAAACCTGAGCGCTCGTTTTCCCATGTTTGGGTCCTTCGAGGGAGGTGCTCAGCACAACGTACAAGGCAATCGGACTATAATGCGTGAACACTCTCACTTAGCCATAGAATTCTATAATTTTAAATTTCGGCGAAGCCCCTGGTATTCGGAAGACCGAGAGCCGACTCCTCGCTTTAAGCGGCATAAGTCTTTAGAGACTCGAAAAAACCTCTCGAACAGCGACCAGCTCTCGCTTCATCATGACAGTCAGTTTTAGCTTTCTCTATTGAGGTGCTCGACCCAGCTCAACTGGGGCACAATCGCAGTAGTTCTTCTAGTGCTACCTTAGCCGACACAGCGGAATGTAAGGCACCAAAACATAGGAGCCGGGCAAACCCAACTATTGACCCAAGACATGATTCGGAGCCGATGCATATAATGCTATAAGTTCGGGGTGCCGCACTTGTTAAAGTGTTCGGACTTCTCACACCATATTGAGGGGCACTAAAGCCCCTGGCGTATTTTGGCCGTACCAAAGTGTACGGGTGCAACATGTCATTAAGGAACATATATTTGTAAAAAAGTAATGCAAAAATAGACAGAAGCTATGCATTGTTTATTAAAAAGGGCTGCGATCAAAGTAGAGTGATACAAATAATGCGATAAGCAGAAGGTTGGACTATTTAACATGTCTGTTCCAGGGGCAGGCTGCGGAATGGTATGCAAAACAGGTATACTGCTCGTGATAGAGACCACCTGGGAGTTCCGTAATGTGGCATGGTTTGTCTGCTTCCCTGGTTCTTGCATCGTTTGTGCGGCAATTGAACTCTCGAACAGGCCTTCCGAAGAATGGAGTCCTGAAAATAAGAGAAAATTAGAAAATCAGCAGCCCCTGGTGCGGTTTAAGCCGTGTTTCGGGCGTGCCGTGATGGTGCCCCTCCCCCTGTACCCATGGTATTTCTAGAGCGTAGTTATGTATGCGAAGCACTGGCGTCGCATTTTTGCGAGGGCTGGGGTTGGGGCCATATTGCTACGCCTTCTCGGAACGTGCCAGGCGGTCTTGTTGTTGGTTACTCCGGGCGCGCTTGACAGTGTCCGGACGTTTAATGGCCGGACTGGAGAACTGCCTGGAGAGGCTGCTTTGGACTTCCGCTGCAAGGGCCGCCGTGTGCTCCTCCGTTCAGAGGGAGCGTTCGGTGTTTCCATTGACCGTAATTACTCCTCGAGGGCCTGGCATCTTGAGCTTAAGGTATGCATAGTGAGGTACCGCGTTGAACTTGGCGAATGCGGTTCGCCCGAGCAGTGCGTGATAGCCACTGCGGAATGGGACTATGTCGAAGATTAACTCCTTGCTTCGGAAATTATCCGGAGATCCGAAGACCACTTCAAGTGTGACTGAGCCTGTACAGTTGACCTCTACACCTGGTATTACACCTTTAAAGGTCGTTTTGGTGGCCTTAATCCTTGAGGGATCTATGCCCATTTTCCGCACTGTATCCTGGTAAAGCAGGTTCAGGTTGCTGCCGCCGTCCATAAGGACTCTAGTAAGATGAAATCCATCAATAATTGGGTCTAGAACCAATGCGGTGAATCCTCCATGACGGGTGCTAGTGGGATGGTCCCTTCGATCAAAGGTGATCGGGCAGGAGGACCATGGGTTGAACTTTGGGGCGACTGGCTCTACCGCGTATACGTCCCTTAACGTGCGCTTCCGCTCCCTCTTGGGGATGTGGGTTGCGTATATCATGTTCACCGTCCGCACTTGTGGGGGAAAACCCTTCTGTCCACTGTTGTTCGGCGGCCGGGGCTCTTCGTCGTCATCGCTATGCAGGCCCTTGTTGGTATTTTCGGCATTTAACTTGCCTGCCTGCTTGAACACCCGACAATCCCTATTGGTGTGATTGGACAGCTTTTCGGGGGTGCCATGTATCTGGCACAAGCGGTCGAGTATTCGGTCCAAACTGGACGGGCCCCTAGGATTTCTTTTGAATGGCTTTTTCCGCTGACCGGATTTATAGCCTCTGAATCCGGCATTAACTGTCGTATCCTCAGCATTGTCGCCGTTAATGCGGCGCTTCTGCTTGTTGCGACGCGACCTGCCACTACAGTCCTTGGTATCTGAATTACAAGGGTTCTTGGTCATATTGTTGCTACGAGCAAGCCAGTTGTCTTCTCCCGCGCAAAAGCGGGTCATGACTGTCGTGAGTGCTACCATAGATTTCGGCTTTTCCTGTCCAAGGTGCCGGGCAAGCCACTCGTCACGGATATTGTGCTTGAAGGCTGCTAGGGCCTCTGCGTCCGGACAGTCGACTATTTGATTTTTCTTTGTTAGGAACTGTGTCCAGAATTTCCTGGCCGATTCCTCTGGCTGCTGAATTACGTGGCTTAGGTCATCGACGTCTGGTGGTGGCACGTAAGTGCCCTAGAAATTTTCGAGGAATGCGGCTTCTAGGTCCTCCCAACAACTGATTGACCCTGCTGGCAAGCTGTTAAGCCAATGCCGAGCTGGTCCTTTAAGCTTGAGTGGGAGGTATTTGATGGCGTGGAGATCATCACCGCGGGCCATGTGGATATGAAGGAGATAATCCTCGATCCATACCGCAGGATCTGTTGTGCCATCATATGATTCGATCTTTACGGGTTTGAAACCCTCGGGGATTTGATGATCCATTACTTCGTCTGTGAAGCATAGTGGGTGTGCGGCGCCTCTGTACTGGGCTATAACACGACGTAGCTCCAATGAGCTTTGTCTACTGTGTTCGGCCCTACCGGATTTGTGTCCGGCGTGACGGTTACCGTCTCAAGTCGTGGGGCGCCCACACGATGTGTAGATCGATCTTGTTTGCCTTGCCTTGTCCTCCAACATATCTTGCAGGTCAGGCGCATTTTCCCGTGCCTTGGTACGGGGTGCAGCTTGAGTGGAGGGCCGAGAGGCCTCTCTGTCGCGGCCACGAGGTGGACGGTCGGCCGTATCAAGTGCTGGTGATGTAGGTTTAAGTGCTTCCTCCTCTAATCGGGGTAGCAACCTGCGCTTTGGGTAGCTCTTGGAGGGGCGTTCGAGTTTATGCTCTTCGGCCGCAAAGACTTCAGTCCATCTGTCGACTAGCAAATCTTGATCAGCTCTAAGCTGTTGCTGTTTTTTCTTGAGGCTTCTTCCGTGGCCATAAGCCTGGGTTGAAAGCGCTCTTGCTCGGCGGGATCCTCTGGCATGGCGAATTCGTCATCGTCGAGGCTTTCCTCGTCTTCGGAGGGAGGCGTATAATTATCGTCCTCGACCTCTCTGTCTGCCGCTCTCTCATGAGGGCTGGTTTCTCCATCCTCTTGTGCTGAATCTTGCTGGAGGGGGTTTTGTTCAGCACTCTGCGGAGTATTATTATCTCCCGTGCTGGAATCACCGTATTTGCTTTGGCGGGATTTTGAGTGGCGCCACTGACGCCGACGCTTAGGCTGTTTCTTGGAGGGGTCATCCTCCGCTTTTCCATCGCCATCTCCTTCTTTTGGGGTGTCCACCATGTATATGTCATATGACGAGGTGGCCTTCCAGGGCCCAATAGGCGCTAGTTCTTCATCGTCTCCTGCATCGGCGTCCATACCGTCGATGTCTTCGGAGTCGAAGTCGAGCATGTCGGTTAAATCGTCGACAATGGCTACAAAGTGGGTGGTGGGTGGGCTTTGAATTTCTTCATCGTCCGTATCCCAACCTTGCCGACCGTAGTCCGGCCAAGGCTCTCTTGATAAGGAGAGAGATTTTAGTGTCTTGAAAATATCGCCGAAAGGCGAGTGCTGAAAGATGTCCATGGCAGTAAACTCCATGATTAGCGCCCAATCGGATTCGATCGGCAGGGGCACGGAGGGTTTGGAGTCCGGAGAGGAGTCCGGCTCCTTGGTGTCACGAGTCTCGTGGAGTGCGGGGCTGGTGTTCGGCTCGATCACCGTTTGGATCGCAACCCCCGAGGCGGTGTCCAACCAACCATCCTCGATGGGCACAGTTGGCTCCGAATTAAGGGTCGGAGCTGATGTGGGTGCGGCCTCCAGGGCATTGTTTGGCGGCAGAGCTAGATCATGCTCGTCGTGATAGTGCGGCGCGCTCGGCAGTGGCTCGAATCTGTCGAAGATCAAGTCCCCGTGGATGTCAGCCGTGTAGTTTAAACTTCCAAATCTGACCTGACGGCCAGGGGCATAGCTTTCGATCTGCTCCAGATGGCCAAGTGAATTGGCCCGCAGTGTGAAGCCGCCGAAGACGAAGATCTGTTCGGGGAGGAACGTCTCACCCTGGACTGCATCGCTATTGATGATCGTAGGAGCCATCAAGCCTGACGGCGACGACACAGAGGAACTCTCAATGAAAGCACCAATGTCGGTGTCAAAACCGGCGGATCTCGGGTAGGGGGTCCCCAATGATTGTTGTTCTATATCTCTTCCTACGGACTAAAACCCTCCGGTTTATATAGACACCGGAGAGGGTTAGGGTTACACAAAGTCGGTTACAATGGTAGGAGATCTACATATCCGTATGCCAAGCTTGCCTTCCACGCCAAGGAAAGTCCCTTCCGGACACGGGACGAAGTCTTCAATCTTGTATCTTCATAGTCCAGGAGTCCGGCTGAAGGTATAGTCCGGCCATCCGGACACCCCCTAATCCAAGACTCCCTCACCTCCCCTTGAAGGCGCTCATTGCATCTATCATGAACCTAAACTCACTGCTCACTACATGCAAGTGTTGATGAAGCCGCTGAAGCCCGGCCAAGCTCCAAGGACCAAATTCCTCGTGAAGGAATTGCTGTTTGTGCCTAGAACTGTCTATCACATTCTGACGAAGACATTGAGTCCAATCAAAGGCCACGATTCAAATGATGAAGAAGTTGTTGGCAGCATGAAGAATCCGCTATTCAATATCATACATGGCATTCCTATCAAGTACCATGATTTCTTCATGAGGACTCTGGCAAATGTTGGCCTCTCTCCATTTGAGTTGAATCCTTATGCTCCTTGGATTATGAGATGCCTTAGAACTAGGTCTTCACTCAACTACAAGGCTGATTTTCAGAATCATGTCAGTTACTTGCCCCCCATTGAAGTCCTTAAGAGGACATTTTCCTCATCTGATGAAAAGGGCAAGGCTACTACAATTATTGACGAAGGCATTCGTCCATTGGATGGTCTATTCCGTAAAGCTGCATCCTACTCCACCAATGATGACTCTGCCACTCATGACTCTGCCGCCAATGTTTCAAAGCAAAATCCTCAAGGCACGGCTCTAAGGGTGATGACTGATCGTGAGCTTGTCCTCAGTCTTCACCAGAAGGACGATCGCAACCACAAATGGTTAAGCATCAGTTTGGTTCTATTCTTCACAACATGACTTCCACACACAATACAGTGAAGAAAAACCATTACTATCTCCATGAAGTCTTCGGTCGCACCTGGGCTGTTTTGTCACATCTGTATGGTGAAGATGATTTGAAGCAAATGGGTTTCAAGCAGGACTTTGAATGGTTTCGGCCGCCACCTGTGAAGAAATTCAAGAACACTAAAGTTCCTTCCTTGGTAGCTGGCTCCTATTCTTCATCATGCGCGACAGATGAACATGAAGACTTGGACGACACTGCGGTAGGCCCTACTTCAACAACCGACCCCAGCAATGCTGGCGCTTCTTCATCGACTCAGTGATGATATTCTTCAGGGGAGTTAGTCCTCATTTTTCGTCCCTTTTGGTCTTTCGATGACAAAGGGGGAGAAATTTGAGTTAGTCTTCAAGTGGGTCTACTTATATGGGCATTTTTTTCTAAGTTACAACTCTCGCTCTTTTGAAGACTTTGCAGGGTTGAGTTGTAAACTTAAACCGGATGGTGGTCTGATACTTTTGATGTGTTCTTCTGCATGCTTATTCCTCATATATGTTAATGCACGCATGCTGAATTACATCAGTCACCATATTTCATCATGCATTTCAAATTCTTCATATTATATGTTAAATGTGTGTATGGATTACAAGATATAGGGGTATATCTCCATGATTGTACTCTTCAAGTGTGCGTTGCTTCAAAAGATAATTCCTCACTATGCACACCTTTAGGGGGAGTTCTTCTATATCTTGCAATCAAATTCCTCAATATCAGTATTTACACTTCATATGTTTATCCCCGTTGAAAACTTAACCTTGTTCTGTCATCAATCACCAAAACGGGGGAGATTGTAAGTGCATCTAGTGCCCCTTAGTGATTTTGGTGTATTGAAGACTTATAGGTTAAGGGGCTGATGCATTTGTGAGTGTACACAAGTCTATAAGTCTATGAGGAGTTTAATATTTACAGAGAAAGTCGACCCCTAAAAATGAAGTTCTTCGACTGAAGACTTTGGATTACTGAAGACTTTCTGAAGACCTTGAAAGTGAAGAAATTGGTGTGATCCTGAAGACTTGGTACTCATTCGAGGAACATGAAACATGAAGACTTTTGTTTTCGTAGTTTCATTTTCTCCTTCTTGAGTCATAGGAAACACTGTACTATTAAAGGGTGTCGAGGAAATAATAAGGAAAAATTTCCAAGTGGTGCTCAACTCAAAATCCTACACCTACCAATCCCTTCGAGTGAAGCCATTGGAAATCTCATACAGTTCAGTCAAATTTCTTCAGTGACAGAGATGAAGCTCTTCTGGTCTCTGAGGTATTTTTTCTGACTGAGGAGTTAGGAATTCGCCAGTGCGAATTGCCTACAAGTGAGAAACAAGACAGCCCTAAGGAATTTGTTAGTCAAATTTCCGACCGTTGCTGTGCTACGCGCCAGTTGTCCCAAAATAACCTTCCACCTAACGGTCATATCATTGAAGGGAATTTATGTCTTATCATGTCGGGCTGCTCCCTAGTCTATAAATAGCCGCCCCCTACAACCACTAGCTGGTTGGCTGCTCCGAGAGAAACTGACACTTGTTATTTGAGAGCATCCCATCCTCTGAGGACTTTGAGCGAAAATCATCAAGTGAGGAAAACCTAAACCCAAACACCTTCAAACCCAAAGTGATTAGCATCACTGAAGAGATTGATCCTGCATGGATCTGATGCTTGTTACCATTGAAGATTGTGCATCTTCTAGACGATTAGGCATCATGGTCTAGAGCATCCAAGAGGAAATAGTGGATCGCCGAGTGACCGAGTTTGTGAAGGTCTGGAAGTCACCTAAAGACTTATCACGAGGGATTGGGCGAGGTCTGTGTGACCTTAGCTCATGGGGAATACGGTGAGGACTAAGTGTCCTGAGCTGCGTGTTCAGGACCGTGTGTCCGGGACTGTGTGTCCTTAGGTTTAAATACCTAGCTGCCCTAACCAGACGTACAACTATCACAGCAGTTGGAACTGGTCTTCCAAATAATTGTCTTCACCGAGCTAACTGGTTCCATTTCCTAAACCCTTCCATTTCCTCATTTCTGTGTTATGTGCTTGTTCATATCTATTTGAAGACTTTGGCTGAAGACTTTCTCTATTTCCTCAGCTCAATTTCTTCAGTCTGTTTGTCTTCATTCTGTTTAACCTGTGTTTACGCCTTCTGTACTCTGTGCTTGTTTTCATTTCATCTTGAAAACCATGCTCATGCTCTGTTATGTTTACTTTTGAGTACTTATTTTGCTGCAAATAGTTCTTCTCTTAGGAATTTCCTCACCCTGAAATTCCTCAGTGAAGAATTCATAAAAATCGCCTATTCACCCCCCTCTAGTAGACTTAACGCACTTTTATCCTCAAGATGTATTCGCATCTTGTTCTTCTAGTAAGGGTAGTCAGTCCCATCCAAGGTAGGCACCCAGCAAAGACCTTGATCATACCTGCGATTGACATAACTAAAACTCCAGGCGGTTATACCAAAATCATACAGAACAAGGGAGTACCTTGTTCTAATACCAATTGAAAGTGTGTTATATCGACTAGAGGGGGGTGAATAGGCGATTTTTACAAATTCATCATTGGGGAATTTCAGGGTGAGGAAATTCCTAAGCAACAAACTACTTAGCAGTAGAATAAGTACTCAGATGCAAGCATAACAGAGTAGTAACACAGTCATCATGATGACATGAAAACAAGCACAGAGTACAAGTAGCGTAAACACAGGATAAGCAGGCTGAAGACAAACTGACTGAAGAAATTGAACTGAGGAAATTGAGAAAGTCTTCAGTCAAAGTCTTCAAACAGTAACGATCAAGAACAACAACACATTAATGAGGAAATGAAAGGGTTGAGGAAATAGAACATGTTAGCTCGGTGAAGACAATGATTTGTTAGACCATTTCTGACTACTGTGACAGTCGTACGTCTGGTTGGAGCGGCTAGGTATTTAAACATGAGGGCACACAGTCCTCACTGTATTCTCCTTGACCTAAGGTCACACAGACCTCACCCAATCACTCGTGGTAAGTCTTCAGGTGACTTCCAAACCTTCACAAACTTGGTCACCCGGGAATACACAATTTCCTCTTGGATGTTGTAGACCATGACGCCTAACCATCTGGAAGATGCACAGTCTTCAAAGGTAACAAGCGTCGGTTCCACACAGGAACAATCTCTTCAGCGATGCTCAATCCCTTTGGGTTTGTAGGTGTTTGGTTTGGGTTTTGGCTTTTTCTTACTTGATGATTTTCGCTCAAAGTCCTCGGAGGATGGAATGCTCTCAATGACAAGTGTTAGTTTCTCGTAGAGCAGTCAACTAGCTGGTGGTTGTAGGGGGTGGCTATTATAGCCTAGGGAGCAGCCCAACATGATAAGAAATAAATGCCCTTCAATGATATGACCGTTAGGTGGGTAGATATTTTGGGACAGTTGGCGCATAGCACAACAACGGTCGGAAATTTGAATATCAAATTCCTTAGAGCGATGATGTTCCTCACTTGTAGGCAATCCGCACTGGCAAATTCCTAACTCCTCAGTTAGAACAAATTCCTCAGAGACCAGAAGATCTTCATCTCTGTCACTGAAGAAATTGACTGGACTATATGAGATTTCCAATGGCTTCACTCGAAAGGATTGGTAGGTGTAGGATTTTGAGATGAGCATCACTTGGAAACTATTGCTTAGTTTTATCTCGACCCCCTTTAATAGTACGGTGTTTCCTATGACCCAAGAAAGATAAAAAACAAAACTTTGAAAACAAAGTCTTTAGGCTTCATATTCCTCGGATGAATATAATGTCTTCAGGATCACACCAATTTCTTCACTTTCAGAGTCTTCAGAAAGTCAAAGTCTTCAGTTGAAGACATTAATTTTTTGGGGTCGACTTTGTCTGTAAATATCAAACTCCTCATAGACATATAGACCTATGTACACTCACAAACGCCGTAGTACCTTAACCTATAAGTCTTCAGTACACCAAAATCACTAAGGGGCACTAGATGCACTTACACATCAACATCCTCTACCGCGGCATCAAGGAGAAGCAGCTCCAGCCTAGTCGGACTGGTTTCCACGGCATCATACCCGGAGGACTTTCCTGCTCCCCAATCGGCAAGATCAAGATAGACGTCATGTTTGGAGACAAGGATCATTTCCGCCACGAGCCAATCTGGTTCGAGGTGGTTAACCTGGACAGCCCCGACCAGGCGCTCTTATCGTCGGCCTACGCTGGCCATGTTCATGGCGGTACCACACTACGCCTATCTCAAGATGAAGATGTCGGGCACCAAGGGCATCATCACCATAGCCGGCGACTAACAGAAGTCGGTCACATGTGCTTCTGCCAGTAGTCGAATGGCCGAGTCCCTCGTCATCGCCGAAGAAAGACGTCTCCTTGAACGGGTGGTGGCCATGGCCAGCTAGTAGCCGGACATGCCATTAGACCCCAAGGACACGGAGGCTCTTGGCTCTTTCTAGCCGGCCAAAGAAACTAAGAAGATCCCCTTGGACCCGGAGAACCCGGAGAGGCACGCTATCATGGGAGCCAATCTCGACAGTAAATAGGAAAGCGAGCTCGTCGATTTCCTCCATGAGAATCGGGACATCTTCGCATGGTCTCCAAAAGACATGCCGGGTGTTCCGATGGATTTCGCCGAGCACAAGCTGCATGTGAGGCCGGATGCAAAGCCGGTCAAGCAACCCCAACGCCACCTGTCAGAAGAAAAAAGAAGAATCATTGGTGAAGAAATCGCCCGGCTTCTGGCAGCCGGCTTCATCATGGAAGTGTTATACCCGAACTGGCTCACCAACCTAGTCCCTATGCTGAAGAAGAATAACAAGTGCCGCATGTGTATTGACTACACCAGCCTCAACAAAGCATGACCAAAAGATCTATTTGCTCTGCCTCGGATAGATCAAGTGATTTACTCCACAGCAGGATGCGAGTTGCTGTATTTTCTTGACGCCTATTTTGGTTACCACCAGATCAAGCTGAATCCGGCTGATCGGCTGATGACCGCCTTCATCACACCATTCGGAGCCTTCTTCCACCTCACCATGACGTTCAGCTTGAGAAATGTCGGTGCCATGTTTCAGCGTTGCATGCAGAAGTGCCTCCTCAAGCAACTCGGCAGAAATGCCCATGTCTATGTAGACGATATTGTGGTGGTCCGGAGAAGTGCGGCACCGTCCTGGAGGATCTCAAGGAAACTTTTGATAATCTATGCCATTTTCAAATCAAGCTCAACCCAGAGAAGTGTGTCTTCAGAGTCCCAGATGGTCAGCTCCCTGGTTTCCTTTACTTTGAACGCGGCATCGACTGCAACCCCGTGAAGATCAAGGCCATTGAGTGGATGCAGAGGCCCACCCGGCTGCGTGAAGTCCAGAAGTTAACCAGGTGCTTGGCCTCTCTTAGCCACTTCATTAGTCGGCTGGGCGAGAAGGCCCTCCCCCTGTACCAGCTAATGAAGAAGGCCACTTGTTTCGAGTGGAATGACAAGGCGAACGAGGCATTCCTCCAGCTCAAGAAGATGCTGACCACGCCGCCTGTCCTGCCGGCTCCGGCTGCTAAGGAGCCCATGCTCCTCAACATCGCCGCCACCAGCCGGGTGGTCAGCACCGTGATCATGGTCGAGCACCCAGAAGATGGCAGGGCACAGCCGGTCCAGAGGCCCGTCTACTACCTAAGTGAGGTGTTGTCGGCCTCCAAGCAGAACTACCCCCACTACCAGAAGATGTGCTATGGTGTGTACTTCGCCGCCAAGAAGCTCAGGTGGTACTTCCAGGAGCACTCCATCACGGTCGTTTGCACTGCCCCACTTGCCAAGATCATAGGAAACAGAGACGCGTCAGGCCAGGTGGCGAAGTGGTCCATTGAGCTAGCTCCCCACACCATCCTTTACCAGCCCAACCCAGCACTGCCATCAAGTCCCAAGCGCTGGCCGGCTTCCTCGTTGACTGGGCCGAGACCCAGTACCTGCCGTCGGCGCCGGATTCCACCCAGTGGCAGATGCACTTTGATGGCTAGAAGATGCGCACCGGTCTGGGAGCCGACATCGTCCTCACCACCCCCAAAGGCAAAGAGCTCAAGTACATGCTGCAAATTCACTTTGTCACCTCCAATAATGTGGCCGAGTACGAGGCGCTCGTCCACGGGCTCCGGCTGGCCAAGGAGATCAACATCCGCCGAGTGCTGTGCTACGGCGACTCGGACTTGGTGGTCCAACAGTCATCAGGAGACTGGGACGCCAAGGATGCAAACATGGCGAGCTACTGCTTCCTCGTCCAACAGATAAGTGGATACTTCGACGGGTGCAAGTTCCTTCACATGCCACAGGCCGACAACGAGCAAGCAGATACCCTGGCACGGATTGGCTCCACCTGGCAAGAAATACCAGTCGGCGTCTCCCTCCAATGCATGCGCAAGCTGTCTTTCAAGCCTTTGCCGGAATCAGAGTCCATCTTCATGACGGCTGCTCCCGGAACAGTCGGACCCGGCTCGGGAACTACAGCACTCACACCCGGCTCGGGGACTTCACAACCCGGCCCAGGGGCTACAGCAGCCGGCCTAGGGACTTCGGCAAGCGTCCCGGGGACTGCAGGAGTCGCACCTGGCCCGGGCATTGCAACAGTCGGCCCGGGGATTTGAACGACGCAACAAGCGGAGGCCGGCTCCAACCTGCCGCCTCCCAACCCAACCGCCCCGGTACCAGTTGCCGTGATGACAGTGATAGAAGCATCATCCTGGGCACAACCCATCCTCAACTTTCTGGTGAGCCGAGAGCTCCGCGGTCTAGTTACGTCTTTCCTCTCCCTATCTAAAGAGCTCTATTAACATAGACCCTCTCCTGACTCTCTATCATTTTAAGAAAGCAGCAAATCCTTCTCTCTATTCTACTATCCGATCTCGTCTGTTGAAAATCGATCTGAAATTTCCATTGACAAAGGTCTATTTAACAAATAGAATTTGTAGATAGATGGGTCTCTTTATCCTCACTCCATATTAAATTTTTCCGCCTACACTTCGCTCAAATGATAAGGGTGTTCCTCTTGCATAACAGCCGACGAGATTCTAGCCCGGTAGGTGCAATGCCGGGCAGCAACATACACAATAATGAACAGAGAGCTTGTTAGGCGCAGCGTGACTGGCGTCTTCCAGCACTGCGTAAAGCCGGAGAAGGGCATGGCAATCCTCAGAGATATTCACCAAGGTGAATGCGTCCACCACGTGGCCTCCAGATCCCTCGTCGCAAAAGCTTTCCGCCATGGATTCTTCTGGCCGACTGCTTTGGACGATGCCAAGGAATTGGTCAAGAAGTGCAACGTGTGCCAACGCTTCAGTTCCAAGCAACATCTGTCGGCTTCTGCACTTTAGGCCATCCCCCTCACCTGGCCGTTTGCTTTCTGGGGGTTGGACATGGCGTGCCCATTCAAAACGGCATGCGGCGGCTTGACCCATCTGCTAGTCGGCATGGACAAATTCACCAAATGGACTGAAGCAAAGCTAATCAAGAAGCTGAACGGTCCGACTGTTGTGACCTCTTCATCACATATATCACCATCCAGTACGACGTACCGCACAACATCATCACCGACTTTATTTTGCATCTCTCATTAAAGAGGGAGGGAGGGCATATAGGAATTTTTTTTTCACTACTCCCAATCGATAAAGAAAGGACAATGGCACAAACTTCACCAAAGGCGCCTTGGCCCGTTTCTGTGCGACGCAAGGCATCCAACTGGACTTAGCATCTGTTGGCCATCCGCAGTCAAACGGCCAGGTCGAACGAGAAAACGGGCTCATTGATACGTCTCCGTCGTACCTATAATTTTTGATTGTTTCATGCCAATACTATACAACTTTTACATACTTTTGGCAACTTTTTATATGATATATTTGGACTAACTTACTTATTGAGTGCCCAGTGCCAGTTCCTGTTTCTTGCATGTTTTTGTTTCATAGAAAATCCATATAAAATGAAGTCCAAACGCGATAAAACTTTACAGAGATTTTTTTGGAATATATGTGATTTTTAGGAGGTGGACACAAATGGCGGCCCACGGTGCCCACAACCCACCAGGGCGCGCTAGGCACCCCCGGGCGCACCCAGGTGTCTTGTGCGCTCAAAGGTTGGTTGGGGCCCTTCTTCTGGTGCAAGAAAGATAATTTATGGAAAAAATCGTGTAAAATTTTTAGCACAATCAGAGTTACGGATCTCTGGGAATTTAAGAAATCGTGAAGGGCCAGATCTAGGGAACGCGAAACAGAAGAGAACAAAGAGGGAGATCCAATCTCGGAGGGGCTCCCGCCCCTCCACCGCCATAGGCGACCATGGACTAGAGGGGGAATTCTCCTCCCCATCTAGCAGGGAGGCCAAGGAAGAAAAAGAAGTAGGGGGGCTCTCTCCCCCTCACTTGTGGTGGCGCAGTGTTGCTGGGGCAACGATCGAGACGATGATCTACATCAACAATCTTGCTACCGTCAACACCAACTCTCTCCCCCTCTATGAAGCGGTGTAGCACCTCTTCTCCCTGCTGTAATCTCTACTTAAACATGGTGCTCAACTCCATATATTATTTCCCAATCATTTATGGTTATCCTATGATGTTTTAGTAGATCCGTTTTGTCATGTGGGTTAATCGTGATCTTGGTTGGTATGATTGTATATTTTGTTTATGGTGTTGTCCTACGGTGCCCTCCATTCTCACACAAACATGAGGGGGCCCCGCTGTAGGGTGTTGTAATATGTTCATGGTTCGCTTATGGTGGGTTGCGAGAGTGAGAGAAGCTTAAACCCGAGTAGGTGGGCTATGGCGTATGGGATAAAGAGGACTTGATACTTAATTCTATGGTTGGGTTTCACGAACTTAATGATCTTTAGTAGTTGTGGATGCTTGCTAGAGTTCCAATCATAAGTGCATGTTATCCAAGTAGAGAAAGTATGTTAGCTCATGCCTCTCCCTCATATAGAATTGCAAGGATGATTGCCGATACTTGTTATCGATTGCCTAGGGAGAAATAACTTTCTTGTTGACACAAACCCTTTTACTAAACACCTAACTTTTATTATCTTGCAAAGTACTTATAGTTTTATTCTTGCAAAGTAGTTCTAGCATCCCACCTACAAAATAGTTTCATACCTGTTTCCGATAAAGCAATCGTCAAGTGTGCGTTGAGTAGTATCGGTGGTCGATAGAACTTTTGGGAATATTTGTTCTGCCTTTAGCTCCTGGTTGGGTTCGACACTCCTATTTATCAAAAAAGGCTACAAACAATCCCCTATACTTGTGGATTATCAAGCCCTTTTTCTAGCGCCATTACCGGGGACTAATAGCGTGGGGTGAATATTCTCGTGTGTGCTTGTTTGCTTTATCACTAATTAGTTTTTATTTTCTGTTCTAAGTTGTTCTCTATCTTTAGTTATGGATATGGAACACGAAACACCAAAAAATTAGTTGTACCTGCTACTCATGGAGATGGGGAACCTCCTAAAACCCTCGATGCTCGTGATGTGAAAGATATTATGCGCTGCTTTGATAATCCTAAGAAAACCCCATTCAACTATATAATGGGAGTAACGTTTGATAAACGTGAATACTTTAGGGATTATCGCTTGACTCATAAAGGGAAATTGTTATGGGATCAAATTCATGTATTGAACTGGTATGCTTGGAATCTATGCTCTAGATATGATTATACTTGTAGCTCTACGATGAATGCTCCACATCTTCCCTTTTCATGCAAATTTAATGAATATGGAACCTTGGCTTCTTATGCTAATGGTATATATGATTACTATGATGTGGAACTAATAGAAGAATGTGTTGCTTTTAAGGGAGCTTATAAAATTGAATCTTTGTTTGAAAAGTTTGAAGATTTTGATGATTCAGTTTATAGACCTGAAAATTTTGCTATCCTTAAATATTTCTATGATAATTATAAATTCAATTCCGATATTGATGAATTTATTGAGAGAGTCTCCGCTATCCAAGAAGGGACTAATATTTTCCAGGAGTCTATGGAAGAAGGAATTGATGAAACTGTGAGCTCATTGGATGAAAAAGATGATGAGGAGAGCGAAGAACAAAAGGAGGAAGAGCGGATTAGCTACTCGTTCCCACCTTCTAATGAGAGTAACCCTCCAACTCATACATTGTTTAATGTCCCTTCGTTCTTACTGAAGGACGAATATTATGATAATTGCTATGACCCCGTTGATTCTTTTGAAATATCCCTTTTTGATGAACTTGATGCTTGTTATGCTTGTGGCCAAGATGCCAATATGAATTATGCTTATGGAGATGAACTTGATATAGTTCCTTATGTTAAGAATGACATTGTTGCTATTGCACCCACACATGATAGTCCTAATATCTTTTTGAATTCTCCCAACTACACTATATTAGAGAAGTTTGCTCTTATTAAGGATTACTTTGATGGGTTGCCTTCTACCATTATAAATTATGATTTTGATGAGTATAACATGCATGTGCTTGCTGCTCCTACTTGCAATTATTATGAGAGGGGAACTAGATCTCCACCTCTTTATGTTTCCAACACGATAAAATTGCAAGAAACTTCTTATACTATGTATTGGCCTTTACTTGATGTGCATGAATTGTTCTTGTATGACATGCCGATGCATAGGAAGAGGGTTAGACTTCGTCATTGCATGATATATGTTGCTTTGTGCTCACTACTGAATGCCAAATCATTGTTAATTAAAATTTGCTTTGTTATACCCTGGGATCCGAGTGGATCCATTACTTGAGCACTTTACGCCTAGCTTAATGGCTTTAAGGAAAGCGCTGCCAGGGAGACAACCCAGAAGTTTTAGAGAGTGATTTATTCCTGTTGAGTGCTTTCATAAAGTTTAAAAACAAAAAAACATAGGGCAACTTAAAACTTCACAAAAAGAAACGTGAAAGTGAGATAGACGAGCACAGTGGAAGCGGGAGCTAGCCTTGAACTTTGTTCATGCCAATGGAAATTTGTGAATCTTAATTACAAAAACTTTTCAACAAAAATAATTATCCCTTTTTACAATTCCATTGTATTATAGAAATAATGTGCCAAGATTTGCCTTTAGGATGTTTAAATTGCATGTTGATTTGTGCGGTGCAAAACAAGAAGTTTGGCTGTAGTGCGCAATTTTACATTTTTTACTGGAAAGTTAAATGGTTTTGAAACCTATTGCACTGTCTTGCTATACAAAATTTCTATTTTTCCTAATTGTTTCATAATGTTTTGAGTTACAGAAGTATGGTGGATGTTCAAATCTTTACAGACTGTCTTGTTTTCACAAATTGCTGTTATAGCTTCATTATTTGCATATGTTTGAATTCTTGTTAAAGCCTCCTTGACTTGGGGCCATAGAATTGTGATATGATACAGTGGGTAATGTTTGTTTATAATTATACAATAATGTTACAGAAGTACATGATGGGATTTCATTGCCATGTTCACTAACCCCACCACTAAAAGTTCGGTTAAGTTTTGTGTGGATGAAGTGCTTGAAGATCGAGGAGGTCTCTATGCGAGGAGAAGGAAGAGAGGAAAGAGCTCAAGCTTGGGGATGCCCAAGGCACCCCAAGTAAATATTCAAGGAGACTCAAGTGTCTAAGCTTGGGGATGCCCCGGAAGGCATCCCATCTTTCTTCAACAAGTATCAGTATGTTTTCGGATTTGTTTTGTTCATGTGATTTGTGCAAATCTTGGAGCATATTATGTGCTTATTTTTCACTTTTCTTTTATGCACAATGCTGGTTTGAGATAGTCCATGGTTGATTTATAGAATACTCATTGCACTTCACATATATCTTTTGAGTATGGCTTTATAGAATGCTTCATGTGCTTCACTTATATCATTTACAGTTTGGATTGCCTATTTCTCTTCACATAGAAAACCATTGTTTGTAGAATGCTCTTTTGCTTCACTTATATTTATTAGAGCATGATATTTTATAGAAAGAAATTAACTCTCATGCTTCACTTATATCTATTAGAGAGTCGACAAGAGTTGGTCAATTGCATGGTTAGTCATAAAATTCTACATAAAACTTATGGATCACTGAATATGATATGTTTGATTCCTTGCAATAGTTTTGCGATATAAAGATGGAATATGTGGGAGGTACTAGTAAATGGTTGTGTTTAATAAGAATATTGGTGTTAAGGTTTGTGATTCCCGAAGCATGCATGTATACTCTCTCGTTATTCTATGAAGTTGGAGCATGATTTATTATTGATTGTCTTCCTTATGAGTGGCGGTCGGGGACGAGCGATGGTATTTTCCTACCAATCTATCCCCATAGGGGCATGCATGGTAGTACTTTGCTTCAAGGCCTAATAAACTTTTGCAATAAGTATATGAGTTCTTTATGAATAATGTGAGTCCATGGATTATATGGACTCTTACCTTTCCGCAACTTGCTAGCCTATATGGTACCGTGCATTGCCCTTTCTCACATCGAGACATGGTGCAAACTTCGCAGGTGCATCCAAACCCCGTGATATGATACGCTCTATCACACATAAGCCTTATTATATCTTCCTCAAAACAGCCACCATACCTACCTATTATGGCTTTTCTATGTTGTCATGCAACTTCCACCACTTCCATTTGGTGACTTGAGCATTCATTGTCATATTCCTTTGCATGATCATATAGTTGACATATTAGTTGTGGCTCAGCCACTGTTCATCATTTTTCATACATGTTACGCTAGATCATTGCACATCCTGGTACATTGCCAGAGGCATTCATATAGAGTCATATTTTGTCATAGGTATCGAGTTGTAATTTTTATTTTTTTGAGTTATAAGTAAATAGAAGTGTGATGATCATCATTAATCATTTTTAGAGCAGTGCCCAAGTGAGGAAAGGATGATGGAGACTATGATTCCCCCACAAGTCGGGATGACACTCCAGACAATGAGAGAAAAAGAAAAAAGGAAAAATGAAAAAGAAAGAAAAGAAAGAAAGAAAAAATAATAAACAAAGAGAGAAGGGCATTGTTAGTATCCTTTACCACACTTGTGCTTCAAAGTAGAACCATGTTTTTCATATGGAGAGTCTCCTATGTTGTCAGTTTCGTATACTAGTGGGAATTTTTCATTATAGGATTAGATGCACACCCACTTAGTTTTCATATTGAGCTTTCATACACTTATATCTCTTAGTGCATTCATTGCATGGCAATCCCTACTCCTCGCATTGATACCGATTGATGGGTATCTCCATAGCCCGTTGGTTAGCCGCGTCGATGTGAGATTTTCTCAACTTTGTTCCACCCGTAATGTTGTATCCATGGCTTGCGCTCATGTATTGTGTGGGGTTGAAAAAGCTGAAGCGCTTTAAAAAGTACGAACCAATTGCTCGGCCTGTCATCGGGGTTGTGCATGATAAATACTTTGTGTTAAGAAGATAGAGCATGACAAGCCTATATGATTTTGTAGGGATAGCTTTCTTTAGCGTTGATATTCTGAAAGACATGATTGTTTGTTGGGATGCTTGAGTGTTGATATCTTTATGTCAAATTATAGACTATTGCTTTGAATCACTTATGTCTCAATATTCATGCATTGACTAGACATATGATCAAGTTTATGTTAGGTAGCATTCCACATAAAAATTTATTTTTTTTATCATTTACCTGCTCGAGGACGAGCACGAATTAAGCTTGGGGATGTTGATATGTCTCCATCATTTCTATAATTTTTGATTGTTTCATGCCAATATTATTCAACTTTTACATACTTTTGGCAACTTTTTGTATGATTTATTTGGACTAACTTACTTATCTAGTGCTTAGTGCTAGTTCCTGTTTGTTGCATGTTTTTGTTTCGCAGAAAATCCTTATCAAATGAAGTCCAAACATGATAAAACTTCATGAAGAATTATTTTGGAATATATGTGATTTTTAGGAGGTGGAATCAACGCAAACGGGGGCCTACAGTGCCCTCAACCCACAAGGGCATGTCAGGCAACCCCTAGCGCGCCCAGGTGTCTTGTTCCCTCCTTGAAGGTCAGTTGGGGCCCTTCTTCTGGTGCAAGAAGGATAATTTATGGGGGAAAATCGTGTAATAATTTCAGCGCAATCGGAGTTACGGATCTCTGGGAATTTAAGAAACCATGAAGGGCCAGATCTGGGGAACGCGAAACAAAAGAGAACAGAGAGGGAGATCCAATCTCGGAGGGGCTCCTGCCCCTCTGCCGCCATAGGAGACTACGAACTAGAGGGGGAATTATCCTCCCCATCTCGGGGGGAGGCCAAGGAATAAGAAGTAGGGGAGCTCTCTCCCCCTCGCTTTTAGTGGCGCCGAAGTTCCGCCGGGGCAATGATTGAGACGGCGGTCTACATCAACAATCTTGTTACCGTCAACACCAACTCTCTCTCCCCCTCTATGCAGTGGTGTAACACCTCTTCTCCCCACTGTAATATCTACTAAAGCATGGTGCTTAACTCCATATATTATTTCCCAATGATTTATGGTAATAATATGATGTTTGAGTAGATCTGTTTTGTCCTGTGGGTTAATTGTGATCTTGGTTGGTATGATTGTATATTTTATTTATTGTGCTGTCCTACGGTGCCCTCCATTCTCGCACAAACGTGAGGTGCCCCTGTTGGTGTCAAAACCGGTGGATCTTGGGTAGGGGGTCCCGGACTGTGCGTCTAAGGTCGATGGTAACAGGAGACAGGGGACACAATGTTTACCCAGGTTCGGGCCCTCACTATGGAGGTAATACCCTACTTCCTGCTTGATTGATCTTGACGAATATGAGTATTACAAGAGTTGATCTACCACGAGATCATAATGGTTAAACACTAGAAGTCTATCCTGTATGACTATGATTATGATTGTCTATCTCGATCCGGAATAAGCCCTCCGGTTTATATAGATACTGGAGGGGACTAGGGTTGTACAAGGTCGGTTACAGAGAAAGGAATTTTCATATTTGGTCGCCAAGCTTGCCTTCCACGCCAAGGAGGATCCCATCCGGACACAGGAGAGAGTCTTCGGTCTTGAATCTTCACATCCCATTAGTCCGGCCCATATCCAATAGGCCCGACGCCCGAGGACCCCTTAGTCCATGAATCCCTTAGCCCCCGTTGTAGGGTGTTGTAATATGTTCATGGTTCGCTTATGGTGGGTTGCGAGAGTGGCAGAAGCTTAAACCCGAGTAGGTGGGCTATGGCGTATGGGATAAAGAGGACTTGATACTTAATGCTATGGTTGGGTTTCACAACCTTAATGATCTTTAGTAGTTGCGGATGCTTGCTAGAGTTCAAATCATAAGTGCATATGATCTAAGTAGAGAAAGTATGTTAGCTCATGCATCTCCCTCACATAGAATTGCAAGGATGATTACCGGTACTTGTTATAGATTGCCTAGGGACAGATAACTTTCTTGTTGACAAAACCATTTACTAAACACCAACTTTTATTATGTTGCAAAGTACTTCTAGATTTATTTTTGCAAAGTAGTTCTAGCATCACACATACAAAATAGTTTCATACATGTTTCTGATAAATCAAACATCAAGTGTGCGTAGAGTTGTATCGATGGTCGATAGAACTTGAAGGAATATTTGTTCTGCCTTTAGCTCCTCGTTGGGTTCGAAACTCTTATTTATCGAAAAGGCTACAAACGATCCCCTATACTTGTGGGTGTCTACTACACAACCTTCTTCTTGTAGACGTTGTTGGGCCTCCAAGTGCAGAGGTTTGTAGGATAGTAGCAAATTTCCCTCAAGTGGATGACCTAAGGTTTATCAATCCGTAGGAGGCATAGGATGAAGATGGTCTCTCTCAAGCAACCCTGCAACCAAATAACAAAGAGTCTCTTGTGTCCCCAACACACCCAATACAATGGTAAATTGTATAGGTGCACTAGTTCGGCGAACAGATGGTGATACAAGTGGTATATGGATGGTAGATAAAGGTTTTTGTAATATGAAAATATAAAAACAGCAAGGTAACTAATGATAAAAGTGAGCGTAAATGGTATTGCAATGCTAGGAAATAAGGCCTAGGGTTCATACTTTCGCTAGTGCAAGTTCCCTCAACAATACTAACATAATTAGATCACATAACTATCCCTTAACATGCAACAAAGAGTCACTCCAAAGTCACTAATAGTGGAGAACAAACGAAGAGATTATGGTAGGGTACGAAACCACCTCAAAGTTATTCTTTCCAATCAATCCGTTGGGCTATTCCTATAGGTGTCACAAACAGCCCTAGAGTTCATACTAGAATAACACCTTCAGACACAAATCAACCAAAACCCTAATGTCACCTAGATACTCCAATGTCACCTCAAGTATCTGTGGGTATGATTATACAATATGCATCACACAATCTCAGATTCATCTATTCAACCAACACATAGAACCTCAAAGAGTGCCCCAAAGTTTCTACCGGAAAATCACGACGAAAATGTGTGCCAACCATATGCATAGGTTCGTGGGCGAAACCCACAAGTTGATCACAAAAACATACATCAAGAGAATCACGTGGTATCCCATTGTCACCACAGATACGCATGGCAAGACATACATCAAGTGTTCTCAAATCTTTAAAGACTCAATCCGATAAGATAACTCCAAAGGGGAAACTCAATCCATTACAAGAGAGTAGAGGGGGAGGAGAAACATAAGATCCAACTATAATAGCAAAGCTCGTGATACATCAAGATCGTGCCAAATCAAGAACTCGAGAGAGAGAGAGATCACACACATAGCTACTGGTACATACCCTCAGCCCCGAGGGAGAACTACTCCCTCCTCGTCATGGAGAGCACCGGGATGATGAAGATGGCCACCGGAGAGGGATTGCCCCTCCGACAGGGTGCCGGAACGGGTCTAGATTGGTTTTCGGTGGCTACGGAGGCTTCTGGCGGCGAACTCCCATTCTATTGTGCTCCTCGATAGTTTTAGGGTACGTGGGTATATATGGGTGAAAGAGATACGTCAGGGGAGCCACGAGGGGCCCACAAGGGTGGAGGGCGCGCCCTAGGGGGGTGGGGGCGCCCCTGCCTCGTGGCTCCCTCGTTCCTTTCCTGACGTGCACTCCTTATTTTTCCGGTAGCTTTCCTTCTAGAAATAACTTCTCCAGTTGGTTTCATTCTGTTTCGACTCCGTTTGATATTCCTTTTCTTCGAAACACTGAAATAGGCAAAAACAGGAATTCTGGGCTGGGCCTCCGGTTAATAGGTTAGTCCCAAAAATAATATAGAAGTGGATAATAAAGCCCAATATTGTCCAAAACAGTAGATAATATAGCATGGAGCAATCAAAAATTATAGAAACATTGGAGACATATCAAGCATCCCCAAGCTTAATTCCTGCTCGTCCTCGAGTAGGTAAATGCAAAAACAGAATTTTTGATGCGGAGTGCTACTTGGCATAATTTCAATGTAATTCTTCTTAATTGTGGTATGAATATTCAGATCCATAAGATTTAAGACAAAAGTTCATATTGACATAAAAAATAATAATACTTCAAGCAGACTAACTAAGCAATTATGTCTTCTCAAAATAACATGGCCAAAGGAAGTTATCCCTACAAAATCATATAGTCTGGCTATGCTCCATCTTCACCACACAAAATATTTAAATCATGCACAACCCCGATGACAAGACAAGCAATTGTTTCATACTTTTGATGTTCTCAAACCTTTTCAATCTTCACGCAATACATGAGCGTGAGCCATGGACATAGCACTATAGGTGGAATAGAATGGTGGTTGTGGAGAAGACAAAAAGGAGAAGATAGTCTCACATCAACTAGGCGTATCAATGGGCTATGGAGATGCCCATCAATAGATATCAATGTGAGTGAGTAGGGATTGCCATGCAACGGATGCACTAGAGCTATAAGTATATGAAAGCTCAAAAAGGAAACTAAGTGGGTGTGCATCCAACTTGCTTGCTCATGAAGACCTAGGGCATTTTGAGGAAGCCCATCATTGGAATATACAAGCCAAGTTCTATAATGAAAGATTCCCACTAGTATATGAAAGTGACAACATAGGAGACTCTCTATCATGAAGATCATGGTGCTACTTTAAAGAACAAGTGTGGTAAAAGGATAGTAGCATTGTCCCTTCTCTCTTTTTCTCTCATTTTTTTTATTTTTTTTATTTGGGCCTTCTCTTTTTTTTATGGCCTCTTTTTTCTCTTTTTTTTATTTGGGCTTCTTTGGCCTCTTTTATTTATTTATTTTCGTCTGGAGTCTCATCCCGACTTGTGGGGGAATCATAGTCTCCATCATCCTTTCCTCACTGGGACAATGCTCTAATAATTATGATCATCACACTTTTATTTACTTACAACTCAAGAATTACAACTCGATTCTTAGAACAAAATATGACTCTATATGAATGCCTCCGGTGGTGTACCGGGGTGTGCAATGACTCATGAGTGACATGTATGAAAGGATTATGAATGGTGGCTTTGCCACAAATACGATGTCAACTACATGATCATGCAAAGCAATATGACAATGATGGAGCGTGTCATAATAAACGGAATGGTGGAAAGTTTTATGGCAATATATCTCGGAATGGCTATGGAAATTCCATAATAGGTAGGTATGGTGGCTGTTTTGAGGAAGGTATATGGTGGGTTAATGGTACCGGCGAAAGTTGCGCGGTACTAGAGAGGCTAGCAATGGTGGAAGGGTGAGAGTGCGTATAATCCATGGACTCAACATTAGTCATAAAGAACTCACATAATTATTGCAAAAAACTATTAGTTATCGAAACAAAGTACTACGCACATGCTCCTAGGGGGATAGATTGGTAGGAAAGGACCATCGCTCGTCCCCGGCTGCCACTCATAAGGAGGACAATCAATAAATAAATCATGCTATGACTTCATCACATAACGGTTCACCATACGTGCAAGCTACGGAAATCACAAACTTCAACACAAGTATTTCTCAAATTCACAACTACTCAACTAGCATGACTCTAATATCACCATCTCCATATCTCAAAACAATCATCAAGCATCAAACTTCTCTTAGTATTCAATACTCTATATGAAAGTTTTTACTATTCTTGGATGCCTAACATATTAGGATTATTTAAGAAAATTACCATGCTATTTAAAACTCTCAAAATGATATAAGTGAAGCATGAGAGTTCATCTATTTCTATAATACCACCACCGTGCTCTAAAAAGATATAAGCGAAGCACTAGAGCAAACGAGAAACTACTCCGAAAGATATAAGTGAAGATCAATGAGTAGTCGAATAATTATGCAACTATGTGAAGACTCTCTAACATTTAAGATTTTCAGATCTTGGTATTTTATTCAAACAGCAAGCAAAACATAATGAAATAAAATGACGCTCCAAGCAAAACACATATCATGTGGCGAATAAAAATATAGCTCCAAGTGAAGTTACCAATGAATGAAGACGAAAGAGGGGATGCCTTCCGGGGCATCCCCAAGCTTAGGATTTTGGTTGTCCTTGAATATTACCTTGGGGTGCCTTGGGCATCCCCAATCTTTGGCTCTTTCCACTCCTTATTCCATAGTCCATCGAATCTTTACCCAAAACTTGAAATCTTCACAACACAAAACTTAACAGAAAACTCGTAAGCTCCATTAGTATAAGAAATTAAATCACCACTTCAAGGTACTGTAATGAACTCATTCTTTCTTTATATTGTTGTTAAACCTACTGTATTACAACTTTTCTATGGTTTATAAACTATTTTACTGGCCATAGATTCATCAAAATAAGTAAACAACACATGAAAAACAGAATTTGTCAAAAACATAACAGTCTGTAGTAATCTGAATTAAACGTATACTTCAGGAACTCATAATGTTGTTGAGGAACGTAGCAGAAATTCAAAATTTTCCTACGTGTCACCAAGATCTATCTATGGAGAGACCAGCAACGAGGGGAAGGAGAGTGCATCTACATACCCTTGTAGATCGCTAAGCGGAAGCGTTCAAGAGAACGGGGTTGATGGAGTCGTACTCGTCGTGATCCAAATCACCGATGATCCTAGTGCCAAACGGACGGCACCTCCGTGTTCAACACACGTACAGCCCGGTGACGTCTCCCATGCCTTGATCCAGCAAGGAGAGAGGGATAGGTTGAGGAAGACTCCATCCAGCAGCAGCACAACGGCGTGGTGGCGGCGGAGGAGTGTGGCAATCCTGCAGGGCTTCGCCAAGCACCACGGGATATGAGGAGAAAGAGAGAGAGGGCTGCACCAACGAGAGAGATCAAATCGCGTGTTATGGGCAGCCCCTAGGCCTCACTATATATAGGGGAGAGGGAGGAGGGTGCGCCCCCTCTAGGGTTCCCACCCCTAGGGGGGGCGGCAGCCCTAGATGGGAAAGGGGAGGCGGCCAAGAGGGGAGGGGGAGAGGGAGGCGCACCAGGATGGGTCCTAAGGCCCATACCCCTTTAGAGTTTGCCCCCTTTCCACCTCTTAGGCGCCTTGGGCCCTTGTGGGGGGGCGCACCAGCGCACCTGGGGCTGGTCCCCTCCCATACATAGCCCACGCAAGCCTCCGGGGTTGGTGGCCCCACTTGGTGGACCCCCGGGAGCCTCCCGGTGGTCCCGGTACATTACCGATAAACCCCGAAACCTTTCCGGTGACCAAAATAGGACTTCCCATATATAAATCTTTACCTCCGGACCATTCCGGAACTCCACGTGACGTCCGGGATCTCATCCGGGACTCCTAACAACATTCGGTAACCACATACAAACTTCCTTTATAACCCTAGTGTCATCGAACCTTAAGTGTGTAGACCCTACGGGTTCGGGAGACATGCAGACATAACCGAGATGTTCTCCGGTCAATAACCAACAGCGGGATCTGGATACCCATGTTGGCTCCCACATGTTCCACGATGATCTCATCGGATGAACCACGATGTCAAGGACTTAATCAATCCCGTATACAATTCCCTTTGTCTAGCGGTATTGTACTTGCCCGAGATTCGATCGTCGGTATCCCTATACCTTGTTCAATCTCGTTACCGGCAAGTCTCTTTACTCGTTCCGTAACACATCATCCCGTGATCAACTCCTTGATCACATTGTGCACATTATGATGATGTCCTACCGAGTGGGCCCAGAGATACCTCTCCGCTTACACGGAGTGACAAATCCCAGTCTCGATTCGTGCCAACCCAATAGATACTTTCGAAGATACCTGTAGTGCACCTTTATAGTCACCCAGTTACGTTGTGACGTTTGGTACACCCAAAGCATTCCTACGGTTTCCGGGAGTTGCACAATCTCATGGTCTAAGGAAATGATACTTGACATTAGAAAAGCTTTAGCATACGAACTACACGATTTTTGTGCTAGGCTTAGGATTGGGTCTTGTCCATCACATCATTCTCCTAATGATGTGATCCCGTTATCAATGACATCCAATGTCCATGGTCAGGAAACCGTAACCATCTATTGATCAACGAGCTAGTCAACTAGAGGCTTACTAGGGACATGGTGTTGTCTATGTATCCACACATGTATCTGAGTTTCCTATCAATACAATTCTAGCATGGATAATAAACGATTATCATGAACAAGGAAATATAATAATAATCAATTTATTATTGCCTCTAGGGCATATTTCCAACAGTCTCCCACTTGCACTAGAGTCAATAATCTAGTTCACATCGATATGTGATTAACACTCAAGGTCACATCCCCATGTGACTAACACCCAAAGAGTTTACTAGAGTCAATAATCTAGTTCACATTTACCATGTGATTAACACTCAATGAGTTCTGGGTTTGATCATGTTATGCTTGTGAGAGAGGTTATAGTCAACGGGTCTGAACCTTTCAGATCCGTGTGTGCTTTACAAATCTCTATGTCATCTCCTAGATGCAGCTACCACATTCTATTTGGAGCTATTCCAAATAACTGTTGTACTATACGAATCCAGTTTACTACTCAGAATAATCTGGATTAGTGTCAAAGTTTGCATCGGCGTAACCCTTTACGACGAACTCTTTTACCACCTCCATAATCGAGAAAATTCCTTAGTCCACTAGTTACTAAGGATAACTTTGACCGCTGTCCTGTGATCCATTCTTGGATCACTCTTGTACCCCTTGACTGACTCATGGCAAGGCACACTTCAGGTGCGGTACACAGCATAGCATACTGTAGAGCCTATGTCTTAAGCATAGGAGACGACCTTCGTCCTTTCTCTCTATTCTGCCGTGGTCGAGCTTTAAGTCTTAACTTCATACCTTACAACTCAGGCAAGAACTCCTTCTTTGACTGATTCATCTTGAACACCTTCAAGATCATGTCAAGGAATGTGCTCATTTGAAAGTTCCATTAAGCGTTTTGATCTATCCTTATAGATCTTGATGCTCAATTCTCAAGCAGCTTAATCCAGGCTTTCCATTGAAAACACTTTCCAAATAACCCTATATGCTTTCCAGAAATTCTACGTCATTTCTGATCAACAATATGTCAACAACATATACTTATCAGAAATTCTATAGTGCTCCCACTCACCTCCTTTGGAAATACAAGTTTCTCATAAACTTTGTATACACCAAAATCTTTGATCATCTCATCAAAGCATACATTCCAACTCCGAGATGCTTACTCCAGTCCTTAGAAGGATTGCTGGAGCTTTGCATACTTATTAGCATATTTCAGGATTGACAAAACCTTCCGGTTGTATCACATACAACCTTTCCTCAAGAAAAGCGTCGAGGAAACAATGTATCGACATCCTATCTGCAAGATTTCATAAATAATGCAGTAATCGCTAATATAATTCCAACAGACTCTTAGCATCGCTACGAGTGAGAAAATCTCATCGTAGTCAACTCCTTGAACTTGTCAGGAAACATCTTAACGACAAGTCGAGCTTTCTTAATGGTGACACTTACCATCATTGTCCGTTTTCCTTTTAAAATCCATCTGTACTCAATAGCCTTACGACCATCGAGCCGTTTTGCCAAAGTCTACACTTTGTTTTCATACATGGATCCTCTCTCGGATTTTATGGCCTCGAGCCATTTATCGGCATCCGGGCCCACCATCGCTTCTCCATAGCTCGTAGGTTCATTGTTGTCTAGCAACATGACTTCCAAGACAGGATTACGTACCACTCTGAAGTAGTACGCATCCTTGTCATCCCACGAGGTTTGGTAGTGACCTGATCTGAAGTTTCATGATCACTATCATAAGCTTCCACTTCAATTGGTGTAGGTGCCACAGGAACAACTTCATGTGCCCTGCCACACACTAGTTGAAGAGACGGTTCAATAACCTCATCAAGTCTCCACCATCCTCCCACTCAATTCTTTTGAGAGAAACTTTTCCTCGAGAAAGGACCCGATTCTAGAAACAATCCCTTATTGCTTTCGGATCTGAGACAGGAGGTATACCCAACTGTTTTGGGTACTCTATGAAGATGCATTTATCCGCTTTGGGTTCGAGCTTATCAGCCTGAAACTTTTTCACATAAGCGTTGCAGCCCCAAACTTTTAAGAAATGATAGCTTAGGTTTCTCTAAACCATAGTTCATACGGTGTCATCTCATCGGAATTACGTGGTGCCCTATTTAAAGTGAATGTGGTTGTCTCTAATGGCTAACCCATAAACTATCGTGGTAATTCGATAAGAGACATCATGGTATGCATCATATCCAATAGGGTGCAATTATGATGTTCGGACACACCATCACACTATGGTGTTCCAGGCTGCATTAGTTGTGAAACAATTTCCACAATGTCTTAATTCTGTGCCAAACTCGTAATTCAGATATTCATCTCTATGATCATATCATAGATATTTTATCCTCTTGTCATGACGATCTTTCAACTTCACCCTGAAATTACTTGAACCTTTCAATAATTCAGACTCGTGATTTATCAAGTAAATATACTCAACATCTACTCAAATCATCTGTGAAGTAAGAACATAACGATATCCACTACACGCCTCAGCACTCATTGGACTGCACACATCAAAATGTATTACTTCCAACAAGTTGCTTTCTAGTTCCATTTTACTGAAAACGAGGCTTTCAGTCATCTTGCCCATGTGGTATGATTTGCATGTCTCAAGTGATTCAAAATCAAGTGAGTACAAAACGGTCCATTTGCATGGAGTTTCTTCATGCATATATACAAATAGACATGGTTCGCATGTCTCAAACTTTTCAAAAACGAGTGAGCCCAAAGATCCATCAACATGGAGCTTCTTCATGCGTTTTATACCGGTATGACTTACGTGGCAGTGCCACAAGTGGGTGGTACTATCATTACTATCTTTTGGCATGAACATGTGTATCACTACGATCGAGATTCAATGAACCATTCATTTTAGGTGCAAGACCATTGAAGGTATTATTCAAATAAACAGAGTAACCATTATTCTCCTTAAATGAATAACCGTATTGCGATAGACATAATCCAGTCATGTCTATGCTCAACGCAAACACCAAATAACAATTATTTAGGTTTTAATACCAATCTCGATGGTAGAGGGAGCGTACGATATTTGATCAACCTTGGAAACACTTCCAACACATATCGTCATCTCACCTTTAGCTAGTCTCCGTTTATTCTGTAGCTTTTATTTCGAGTTACTAACACTTAGCAACCGAACCGGTATCTAATACCCTGGTGTTACTAGGAGTACTAGTAAAGTACAGATCAACACAATGTATATCCAATATACTTCTATCGACCTTGCCAGCCTTCTAATCTACCAAGTATCTAGGGTAATTCTGCTCCAGTGGCTGTTCCCCTTATTACAGAAGCACTTAGTCTCAGGTTTGGGTTCAACTTTGGGTTTCTTCACTAGAGCATCAGCTAAATTGCCATTTCATGAAGTATCCCTTCTTGCCCTTGCCCTTCTTGAAACTAGTGGTTTCACCAACCATCAACAATTGATGCTCCTTTTGATTTCTACTTTCGCGGTGTCAAACATCGCGAATATTTCAAGGATCATGATATATGTCCCCGATTATAGTTCATCACGAAGCTCTAGCAGCTTGGTGGTAATGACTTCGGAGAGACATCACTATCTCATCTGGAAGATCAACTCCCACTCGATTCAAATGATTGTTGTACTCAGACAATCTGAGCACAAGTTCAACAATTGAGCTTTTCTCCCTTAGTTTGTAGGCTAAGAAAATCATCGGAGGTCTTATACCTCTTGACGTGGGCACGAGCCTGAAATCCCAATTTCAGCCCTCGAAACATCTCATATGTTTCGCGACGTTTCAAAACGTCTTCGGTGCCTCAACTCTAAGCCGTTTAACTGAACTATCACGTAGTTATCAAAACATGTATGTCATATGTTCGCAACATCCATAGACAACGTTCGAGGTTCAGCACACTGAGTGGTGCATTAAGGACATAAGCATTCTAAGAAGCAATGAGGACAATCCTCAGTTTACGGACCTAGTCCGCATAATTGCTACTATCAACTTTCAACTAATTTTTCTCTAGGAACATATCTAAACAGTAGAACTAAAGCGCGAGCTATGACATAATTTGCAAAATCCTTTTTGACTATGTTCAGGATAATTTAGTTCGTCTTATGAACTCCCACTCAGATAGACATCCCTCTAGTCATCTAAGTGATTACATGATCCGAGTCAACTAGGCCGTGTCCGATCATCACGTGAGACGGACTAGTCAACATCGGTGAACATCTTCATGTTGATCGTATCTACCACACGACTCATGCTCGACCTTTCGGTCTTCTGTGTTCCGAGGCCATGTCTGTACACATGCTAGGCTCGTCAAGTCAACCTAAGTGTTTGCATGTGTAAATCTGTCTTACACCCGTTGTATGTGAATGTTGGAATCAAACACCCGATCATCACGTGGTGCTTCGAAACAACAAACTGTCGCAATGGTGCACAGTTAGGGGGAACACCTTCTTGAAATTTTAATGAGGGATCATCTTATTTACTACCGTTGTTCTAAGCAAACAAGATGCATAAACATGATAAACATCACATGCAATCAAATAGTGACATGATATGGCCAATATCATATTGCTCCTTTTGATCTCCATCTTCGGGGCTCCATGATCATCATCGTCACCGGCATGACACCATGATCTCCATCATCATGATCTCCATCATCGTGTCTTCTTGAAGTTGTCTCGTCAACTATTACTTCTACTACTACAGCTAACGGTTAGCAATAAAGTAAAGTAATTACATGACATTTATGTTGACACGCAGGTCATAAATAAATTAAGACAACTCCTATGGCTCCTGCCGGTTGTCATACTCATCGACATGCATGTCGTGATTCCTATTACAAGAACATGATCATCTCATACATCACATATATCATTCATCACATCCTTTGGCCATATCACATCACATAGCATACCCTGCAAAAACAAGTTAGACGTCCTCTAATTGTTGTTTGCATGTTTTACGTGGCTGCTATGGGTTTCTAGCAAGAACATTTCTTACCTATGCAAAACCACAACGTGATATGCCAATTGCTATTTACCCTTCATAAGGACCCTTTTCATCGAATCCGACCCGACTAAAGCGGGAGAGACTGATACCCGCCAGCCACCTTATGCAACTAGTGCATGTTTGTCGGTGGAACCGGTCTCACGTAAGCATACATGTAAGGTTGGTCCGGGCCGCTTCATCCCACAATGCCGCCGGATCAAGATAAGACTAGTAACGGCAAGCATATTGAACAAAATCAACGCCCACAACTACTTTGTGTTCTACTCGTGCATAGAAACTACGCATAGACCTAGCTCATGATCCCACTATTGGGGAACGTAGCAGAAATTCAAAATTTTCCTACGTGTCACCAAGATCTATCTATGGAGAGACTAGCAACGAGGGAAGGAGAGTGCATCTACATACCCTTGTAGATCTCTAAGCGGAAGCATTCAAGAGAACGGGGTTGATGGAGTCATACTCGTCGTGATCCAAATCACCGATGATCCTAGTGCCGAACGGACGGCACCTCCGTGTTCAACACACGTACAGCCCGGTGACGTCTCCCATGCCTTGATCCAGCAAGGAGAGAGGGAGAGGTTGAGGAAGACTCCATCCAGCAGCAGCACAATGGCGTGGTGGCGGCGGAGGAGTGTGGCAATCCTGCAGGGCTTCGCCAAGCACCACGGGATATGAGGAGAAAGAGAGAGAGGGCTGAACCAACGAGAGAGATCAAATCGCGTGTTATGGGCAGCCCCTAGGCCTCACTATATATAGGGGAGAGGGAGGAGGGTGAGCCCCCTCTAGGGTTCCCACCCCTGGCGGGGCGGCATCCCTAGATGGGAAAGGGGAGGCGGCCAAGAGGGGAGGGGGAGAGGGAGGCGCACCAGGATGGGCCCTAAGGCCCATACCCCTTTAGGGTTTGCCCCCTTTCCACCTCTTAGGCGCCTTGGGCCCTTGTGGGGGGGCGCACCAGCCCACCTGGGGCTGGTCCCCTCCCACACTTAGCCCACGCAAGCCTCCGGGGTTGGTGGCCCCACTTGGTGGACCCCCGGGACCCTCCCGGTGGTCCCGGTACATTACCGATAAACCCCGAAACCTTTCCGGTGACCAAAATAGGACTTCCCATATATAAATCTTGACCTCTGGACCATTCCGGAACTCCTCGTGACATCCGGGATCTCATCCGGGACTCCGAACAACATTCGGTAACCACATACAAACTTCCTTTATAACCCTAGTGTCATCGAACCTTAAGTGTGTAGACCCTACGGGTTCGGGAGACATGCAGACATAACCGAGACGTTCTCCGGTCAATAACCAACAGTGGGATCTGTATACCCATGTTGGCTCCCACATGTTCCACGATGATCTCATCAGATGAACCACGATGTCAAGGACTTAATCAATCCCGTATACAATTCCCTTTGTCTAGCGGTATTGTACTTGCCCGAGATTCGATCGTCGGTATCCCTATACCTTGTTCAATCTCGTTACCGGCAAGTCTCTTTACTCGTTCTGTAACACATCATCCCGTGATCAACTCCTTGATCACATTGTGCACATTATGATGATGTCCTACCGAGTGGGCCCAGAGATACCTCTCCGCTTACACGGAGTGACAAATCCCAGTCTCGATTCGTGGCAACCCAACAGATACTTTCGAAGATACCTGTAGTGCACCTTTATAGTCACCCAGTTACGTTGTGACGTTTGGTACACCCAAATCATTCCTACGGTATCCGGGAGTTGCACAATCTCATGGTCTAAGGAAATGATACTTGACATTAGAAAAGCTTTAGCATACGAACTACACGATCTTTGTGCTAGGCTTAGGATTGGGTCTTGTCCATCACATCATTCTCCTAATGATGTGATCCCGTTATCAATGACATCCAATGTCCATGGTCAGGAAACCGTAACCATCTATTGATCAACGAGCTAGTCAACTAGAGGCTTACTAGGGACATGGTGTTGTCTATGTATCCACACATGTATCTGAGTTTCCTATCAATACAATTCTAGCATGGATAATAAACGATTATCATGAACAAGGAAATATAATAATAATCAATTTATTATTGCCTCTAGGGCATATTTCCAACAGTCTCCCACTTGCACTAGAGTCAATAATCTAGTTCACATCGATATGTGATTAACACTCAAGGTCACATCCCCATGTGACTAACACCCAAAGAGTTTACTAGAGTCAATAATCTAGTTCACATTTACCATGTGATTAACACTCGATGAGTTCTGGGTTTGATCATGTTATGCTTGTGAGAGAGGTTATAGTCAACGGGTCTGAACCTTTCAGATCCGTGTGTGCTTTACAAATCTCTATGTCATCTCCTAGATGCAGCTACCACGTTCTATTTGGAGCTATTCCAAATAACTGTTCTACTATATGAATCCAGTTTACTACTCAGAATAATCTGGATTAGTGTCAAAGTTTGCATCGGCGTAACCCTTTATGACGAACTCTTTTACCACCTCCATAATCGAGAAAATTCCTTAGTCCACTAGTTACTAAGGATAACTTTGACTGCTGTCCTGTGATCCATTCTTGGATCACTCTTGTACCCCTTGACTGACTCATGGCAAGGCACACTTCAGGTGCGGTACACAGCATAGCATACTGTAGAGCCTATGTCTTAAGCATAGGAGATGACCTTCGTCCTTTCTCTCTATTCTGCCATGGTCGAGCTTTAAGTCTTAACTTCATACCTTACAACTCAGGCAAGAACTCCTTCTTTGACTGATTCATCTTGAACACCTTCAAGATAATGTCAAGGAATGTGCTCATTTGAAAGTTCCATTAAGCGTTTTGATCTATCCTTATAGATCTTGATGCTCAATTCTCAAGCAGCTTAATCCAGGCTTTCCATTGAAAACACTTTCCAAATAACCCTATATGCTTTCCAGAAATTCTACGTCATTTCTGATCAACAATATGTCAACAACATATACTTATCAGAAATTCTATAGTGCTCCCACTCACCTCCTTTGGAAATACAAGTTTCTCATAAACTTTGTATACACCAAAATCTTTGATCATCTCATCAAAGCATACATTCCAACTCTGAGATGCTTACTCCAGTCCTTAGAAGGATTGCTGGAGCTTTGCATACTTATTAGCATATTTCAGGATTGACAAAACCTTCCGGCAGGCAAGTCTGGGACCCCCGTTCCCAGAACGCCGACAGTAGCCCCCGAGCCCAAGGCGCGCCCGGACTTGGCCGTGTAGGGAGGCGAAAGGGCAAGGGCGAAGCCCCGCGGGCCCTAATAGCATGCGGCCTTGGGCGCCACGTGGCGGTTGGTTGGACGTGAGCGTCTCCACTTCCCCATGGCGCCTCGGCAACTGCACGGACTGGACAAGTCCCTGCATGCAAAGCGGGTCATGATTACCTGCGATCTGGAGGTCGATGGTTGGCCCTCGCCGGCTATAAGTACTGGACGGCACGCGCCCTTCCAGTCCATCTCTTCTTGCTTCTCCTTCTTCGCCTCCATCGTCCCACAGGGAGAACTCCTGGAGCTTTGGCTACAGCGTGCCGGCTGCAGCACCCTCGCGACCGAGGCGGAGGTCGAGGTCGTTGCCCTGGGCGAGGTCTTCATGACTCGAGGCTGGGGCGAAATAGCCCGAGTTTGCAGGACAAGAGGCGCCTTCGCAATCCACTTGGAGTACGACGGTGCTTCGATGATGTTCTTCAAGGTCTTCGATGTGAACGGGCGCCGGCTGGAGTGCTGCCCCGGGAGAGGTGGTCGGGACCCTGCTACGGCGAGGGCTAGGCCCGCCGACCACTCCATTGGCGGCTCCTCAGGCGGCGGAGGCGGCGGAGGATCCAGCGACTCCGGTGAGCTCTCCGCGACCCCGGAGACGAGCGACGACAGCTACAAGCCCCCGAGCCGGCGCCACTCCTGGAGCAGGGCGGGCTCGTCAGGCCGTCGCCGACTCTGATCTGGACGGGGTCGACGCCGGTGCTTGACGGCCCACTTTTGATGATGGCGTATTTTGCAGGGGCGCGTGTAGTTAGCGTCCTTTTAGGATCTGTTCCCTGCGAGGAATCAAAGACGCGTCCCATGGGGGCTTGTAAGGTGCCTGTGATCCTGTCTGTTAATATAACCCTTGTTGTAGAATTGTGCGAGTTGCTCATTCCGTCTTAGCTCAGTTCTCCCTTTTGATCCTCATGAGGGCTTGGTGCTCTACGCCGACAGGTCCCAGTCCCAAGGCGGCTTCAGTCGTCGCTGGTATGCCAGGTCGCGATGCCGTGGTCAAGGCCAGGAGGTGAGCGACCCGGGGTCCGGTAAGAGCCCTTGAGTCGCGATGCTCAGGCGGTCCCCTTTGGCACTCAAGCAGCTGTCGTTCGGTGAGAAAGGAGAGGGGCGTTGCTAACACGGGATTTCATTAGGTGCGGGGATGGTGCCACGGTAGCTGGTGCTTCCGGGTGGTGACTTATCTCGAGAATCAGGGACCGCTCCCTGGTGTGTCGCCGGGTCCGTGCGCCGGCAGGCGTGAGGTTGCTCGGCGAGGTCCTCGCGTGTCCCTCCCCTCTCGCCTTTGCTCCCCTTTCTGCTCCTCGGGTCCCGGCCCTCGAGCGAGTCTCAGCCGTTGCTGGTATGCCAGGTCGCAATGCCGTGGACAAGGCCAGAGGGTGAGGGCTGGAGAGCCAGTAGGAGCCCTGAGTCGCGATGCTTGGGCACCCCCCTTTAATGTGCAAGCGGTTCGCGCGGATGAGAGTGAAGGAGAGAGCGCAAGGGCCTCGCTTGAGCAGCTCCTTTAGGAGATCCTGTAGACCCATCATAGAAAGAACGAGGGGTTGCCATGACAATTGACAGTCAGCCGTTGGTTGCTTCCTAGGGGTGATGAGGCACTGAAGGCTTGACGAGGTGGCGCCATGCGGGGCTGCCGCGGCCAGAGCTCAGCCATTCAGGTTTGTCGGTGTTGCAGGGACGGACCCATGCGCAAGCGCTGTGCCGTTTTGGGAGCAGCTCCGTCAGTTGGCATCAGTTGAGTGGGCAACTAGGTCAAACACATTAGCCGCAAAGGTGTGGAATCATTCAAATAGATGATGGGAAGGCGGACATCACTGGGTCAGGCCCGAGCGACTTGGGGATGATGCAGCCCGAGGGGCGCCCCCAACAAGGTAAGATAACAACATGAAATAAAAGGGATACATGCCGCAGGGACGGACCCACACGGCCTGGGAATAATGCAGCCCTGGGGGGCGCTCCTAGCTGGAAATGAAACCTAAAAGATGTCACCTAATGATGTTGAGGACGAAGCAGCGTTGGTGTAGCAGACTCGGTGGCTGCGAAAGCCGGTCCTCACGAACCCCCAGGCCCAGGGGCCTCGGGAGGCTCCGGAAGCGCTGGTGGCTCCTCGCGGACCATCTCCATCTCCGCCAGGGCTGCGGAACGCCTGGCCTCTTGAGCCTCCATGATGCCCCTCATGAGGCGCTGGTATGTGGCAGCCGCACTCGGCAAGCCGTAAGGCATGCAAATGTAGCTGTGGGGCGGACCTTTGCAGTGCCCCACTCGCGAGGGCCAGAGGCGCTCCAGAGAGGCGACTCGATTGAGCCCTGGTATGTCGATGCAGACGCGCAGCCCACCATCCTCGCCTGGATGGGGAGCCTCAGCTGGTAGACGGCGGCCGCCTCTCATGACTCTTGACTCCTGTAGCTCCTAAATGGCCTTGCTGACGAACTCCTGAGGGTCTGGCCCTCCTTGCCTTACTCCTTCTTGAGGGAAACGTGCTTCGAAACACGCCTCCATGTGGTGCCCAAGCGCCTCCCTCGTGACACTAGCCAGGTCGGTGGCCCTCCAGGGGAGAGCCCCCGAGCCCTACCTGAGGAGGGCGCCGGGCGCGCTTTCCTATGCGATGGAAGGAGGTTCCCCCTGGGCAGGCGCGGGCCCTGAGGGGCCTGCCTCCTGAGGAGCCGGGCCGGACGATGTCTTCTTCTTCTTGGGGGTGGCCTCGGGAAGCCTCCTACTTCCGTGATCCGGGTCTTCCAGTGATGCGGCCTGAAAGGCTCGTTCCAGGGAACACACCGCGTCCTTCTCTTCACAGGGCACCGTGATGACTCCGCCACTTCCTGGCATCTTGAGGACGTTGTAGCCGTGGTGAGTCACAGCGCTGGGTACCCGAGGATGGCGTTGTACGGCAGGCGAATGTGAGCGGCGTCGAAGTCGATGAGCTCGGTGCGGTAGTTGTTGCGTGCCCCGAAGGTGACAGGGAGGCGGGCCTGCCCAATCGGGACCGTGGAGCCGTCGGTGACTCCGGAGAAAGGCTTGGTTGGCTGAAGCTGGTTGTAGGGCACTTGGAGATTGTTGAATGTTTCCACGGACAGGATGTTGAGCCCTGCCCCGCCATCGATGAGGGTCCTGGTGACCAGCACGTTGCTGATGATTGGGGAACAAAGCATCGGGAGGACTCCGGTCGTGGCCGCACACTTGAGCTGATCCGCTGAGCTGAACATGATGGCGCACGCCGACCACCTGAGAGGGCGCGTGGCTTCGAGCTTGGGGAGGACTGCATTCACTTCACGGGCGAACTGCTTGAAGATGCGTTGAGAGGCTGGGGCTTGAGCCCCGCCCAGGATGCAGGCGATCGTGCGCGGCTCCTGGAAGCCCCTAGCCCCCTCGTCCTGATGGCGGTCCTCGTTTCTCCTTGGCTGCGGCGGCAGCGGAGGGAGGCCTGCGTTGCCTTGCGGGCGATCCTCGCGAGGCTGATCCCTCCAGTCTCCCTCGCGAGGCAGGTCTTGCCAGCAATCCTTGCGAGGTCGATCGCGCCACCCTTGGCGCGGGCAGCGGTCTTCCCAGCGTCCTGCGTTCCTTCCTCCTCCTCGACCGTAGCCCCGGTCACCGCGGTCGGGACGACGGCCGATCCTTCCTTCTCGCACGGCTCGGAGCTCTTGACATTCGTTGGTGTTGTGTGTGTGGAGGTCGTGGTACACACAGTACCGACTACCCTTGGAAGATTCGGGATGATCTCTGCCCCGCTTGGTGTCTGGTTCTGCCGCGAGCACGGCAGCCCCCTTGCGCTTCACATCCTTGGCCTTGGGCTTCTTCTCTTCGGGTCTGCGGCAGGCAGCTCGAGGAGGGAGAGACGCCCTTCCTCAGCCCTGGCGCACTTGGTCGACAAGTTGAACAGCTCCAAGGAAGTGCACAGGTGTAGGATCGAAAGTATGTCTAGAGGGGGGTGATTAGACTACTTGACCAAATAAAAACTTAACCTTTTCCCAATTTTAGTTCTTGGCAGATTTTAGCTAATTTAGGACAAGTCAAGCAATCATCACATAATTCAAGCAAGCATGCAAAGAGTATATAGGCAGCGGAAAGTAAAGCATGCAACTTGCGAGAATGTAAAGGGAAGGGTTTGGAGAATTCAAACGCTATGGGAGACACAGATGTTTTTCCCGTGGTTCGGATAGGTGGTGCTATCCTACATCCACGTTGATGGAGACTTCAACCCACGAAGGGTAACGGTTGCGCGAGTCCACACAGGGCTCCACCCAAGGGTAACGGTTGCGCCAGTCCACACAGGGCTCCACCCACGAAGGGTCCACGAAGAAGCAACCACCCACAAAGGGTCCACGAAGAAGAAACCTTGCCTATCCCACCATGGCCATCGCCCACACAGGACTTGCCTCACTAGCGGTAGATCTTCACGAAGTAGGCGATCTCCTTGCCCTTACAAACTCCTTGGTTCAACTCCACAATCTTGTCGGAGGCTCCCAAGTGACACCTAGCCAATCTAGGAGACACCACTCTCCAAGAAGTAACAAATGGTGTGTAGGTAATGAACTCCTTGCTCTTGTGCTTCAAATGATAGTCTCCCCAACACTCAACTCTCTCTCATAGGATTTGGATTTGGTGGAAAGAGGGTTTGAGTGGAAAGCAACTTGGGAAGGCTAGAGATCAAGATTCATATGGTAGGAATGGAATGTCTTGATCTCAACACATGAGTAGGTGGTTCTCTCTCAGAACATATGAGTTGGAATGGTGTGTGTGTTCTGATGGCTCTCTCATTGAATGAGAAGAAGGTGGAGGGGTATATATAGCCTCCACACAAAATCCAACCGTTACACAGTTTTCCAATCTCGGTGGGACCGAATCAATAAACTCGGTCGGACCGAAAATGTAAACCTAGTGACCGTTAGTGATTTTCGGTGGGACTGACATGCAACTCGGTAGGACCGATATGGTTAGGGTTTGGGCATAACGTAATCTCGGTGAGACCGATTACACAAACTCGGTGAGACCGAATTTGGTAATTAGCTAACCAGAGAGTTGGTCAGGCAAGCTCGGTGGGACCGATTTGCTCTTTCGGTGGGACCGAGTGGAACTCGGTGAGACCGAAAAGTTACAAAGGGGAAACACTGAGTTTACATTGCAATCTCGGTGGGACCGATTCGCTCTTTCGGTGGGACCGAAAAGTTACGAAAGGGAAACAGAGAGTTTGCAACCCCATCTCGGTGAGACCGAGATCCCTATCGGTAGGACCGAATTGCTAGGGTTTGGCAGTGGCTAATGACAAGTGAAACTCGGTGGCGCCGGATAGGAAGAATCGGTAGGACCGAGTTTGGCTTAGGGTTTAGGTCATATGTGGATATGGGAAAGTAGTTGAGGGTTTTGGAGCATATCACTAAGCACATGAAGCAAGAGGCTCATTAAGCAACACCTCATCCCTCCTTAATAGTATTGGCTTTTCCTAAAGACTCAATGTGATCTTGGATCACTAAAATATAAAATGAAGAGTCTTGAGCTTTTGAGCTTGAGCCAATCCTTTGTCCTTAGCATTTTGAGGGTTCCACTTTCACATCCATGCCATGCCAATCATTGAGCTTTCCTGAAATAATCATCTTGGAATAGTATTAGCTCAATGAGCTATATGTTGTTATGAATTACCAAAACCACCTAGGGATAGTTGCACTTTCAATCTCCCCCTTTTTGGTAATTGATGACAACATATAGATCAAAGCTTCGACAAATGATAATAAGCAAGAATTATATCGTCACTTTGAGAAGTATGTGATAAGTAAGAGCTCCCCCTAAATTTGTGCATATTTAAAATTTGCTTTGGACTGCAAATGCACAAAGAGTTAGAGTCATGGGTTACTCTTCCATGTCACATACATCTTGGTGGAGCGCTCAAAATGATAAGTCTGAAATACATGCACTCATCACCAAGAAAAGTGAATGATCACACAAGATAGATAAAGATAATAGCATTAAGCAAGCATTAAGTGTAGCTTATGATCAAACACATGATCATCAATGTCTCACGAATAATAACGTAGTATCTCAAACACTCAAAAGTAAACAAGTCCGAAAAGCCACCAAATAAAGCAAGAGAGAAAAGCAACACTCTCTCTCTCGAAGCCTATGATCTATACATCCTCTCCCCCTTTGGCAACAAGTTACCAAAAAGTTCCTAGAAAATGCATAGCACTAGATCGACGCTCAGGCTTGATCTTCAGGTGGTGGTGGAGTCCGGATCACTCCAAGGATGAAGGCTTCTGTAGATGCTGAAGTAGTCGCTGGAGTTGGAGCTGAAGTAGATGCTGGAGCTGGTGGAACTAAGGCTGTAGCTAGTGCTGAAGTGGTTGCTCTGGTGTCAGCAACTGGCAAGGCAGATGACCTCGGGCCTCGTGGCACTCTGGCAAAGGTATGAGTGGTAGTCCTGCCTCTCCTCTCCTGCATGTCCTCCTGGAGCTGCTCCACTGCAGACTGAACTTCCGTTACCTTGACATCCAAGTCATAGAACTTCTGTTCCATGATTCTCTCTAGGCTCTACTGATTCTTAGTGAGGGTGGCCAGACTTTGCTCAATCCTCAGCGTGGATGCAATCAAGTAACCAAGCTGCTCTTGTTTAGTCTTCAAGAAGTATTCAGATGCCTCCTCTTGGGTAGGCATCTTGGCAGCTTTCTCCTTCCTCGCCTTCTCCTTCTTTGCAAATGCTTGGGCAGATGATGGCTCGTTCTCAGTCATGACAACTTCATTGTCCTCGAAATCTGGACGGATGGGCAGGTGTTCCTTGTCCAACAGATATATGCCCGTGCCCATCTTGGAGTTGATGAGCTCCTGAATTTGAGGGGCATATCCGCAGCTCCTCTTCTGATCTCCTGCAGTCCTCTTAATTGTTTCCACTATGAGGCTCATCACCTTGAACTTCTGAGGCACATCAAACACATGTAGCAAGTTGATAGCATGGCCTCTGATCATCTTGTGATCTCCAGACTTAGGAAATAAGGTGTGCCTTAGTATCCAATTGATCGTCGGGAGCCCTGACAGAAGGTAATGTACTGAGCCAAACTTGAAGGTATCAAGTGCTTCATTGGGAATTTCCTTGTACATATTGGACATGGGGTTATGGTCCATCTTCTTCTTGGCATAGATATCCAAGTCTTCATCTTGCTCCTCTGGGGCATTAATGATCTGTGCCCCTCAGCCACTGTAGATTGGTACCTTGTACCCTCAGACATCCATGTGATCCTCCCATCTGGATAAAAGTGAGCCGTGGAGTAGAACTGCATGATAAGCTCCTCGTTCCACTTTGTGAGCTTCTGCCCAACAAAGTCAGCTACTCCACAAGCTATGAAGCTATCTTGCACTCCAGGATAGTGCTCCTCATTGTCCTTGATGTATGTCCAATCAACCCAACGCATATCACAGACAATGGGCTTCTTATCTAACAGCATAGTCTCATTTCCTTAGTGTGAAACCTGTAGTCCACGGCAGTCCTTCTTCTTGAAGCATATGGGTTGCTTCTCTCCATTTCCTTAGCCCTGAATCTCTCCTGAGCTTCATGTCCTCAGCCACAGGATGAGCATCGTTGTGGTCTGGGATCTTGGGCTTTAGCTTCCTTAGGACATTTTCTTCCTCTTCTTCAGCAACAGTCTCAGGCACTGGGGCCTTGTTCTTTTCAGCTGCAGGAATGCTCCTTGTATTCCTCTTTGGTTTTGGCTTGGAGGCAGCTTTGGGCTTAGATGCAGTAGCCCCTGACCTTATGGCATCACCCATTAGCTTGGGTGCCTTGGGCGCTGGTGCAGCTGCCTCTTCTTCCTCTTCCTCTTCCATGATGGAAGCTTTGCCAAGCACTCTAGCCACAATCTTCTTCACCCTCTCCTTCCTTTTCTTGCCCTCAGCTGCAACTGGCTCTTGGGGAGTGGGCTTCTTAGTTGAGGTTCTGACCTTCGACATTGGTTGCCTGCCTGCTGGCCATTTGATTTTCAGGCCTGGCTTAGTGCCTTGAGCTGGCTCCATTCTCTTGGAAGTGGCCTCTTCCTCAGCTACATAGTCCTCATCTTCGGAATCTAAAGTCCTCTTCTTCCTTTGTCTCGTGGCAGCCTTTGGCAAGTTGCTAGGAGTGCTCCTGCTGCCTTCATCAGAAGAACTTGAGGGACTAGTGCCCTCACACATCACTACTTGCTGCTCTGACATGTTTTGGCTATCACTTTGATCAGACATGCTGCAAGCTGACTGCTGACCCTATGAATAGATTATAGAAGAGATAGAGTGGATGAGCATCACAAAATGCAGAGATTTTTGCAAAAGAATGATCCAAAAACTTAGTTTTAGTTTCCCACTGAAATCATCTCGGATCTACCGATTTTCAAACCCGGTGATACCGAAGCAGTTTTGGAACCTAAACTAGTGAACTCGGTAGGACCGAGTCACAGTTCGGTGGCACCGAGACTGCTAGGGTTTCACTGAGTTCAAAAATCGGTCACACCGATAAGTAATTCTCGGTCAGACCGAGTCTCACTTGTGCAATGGCATAAGCCAAATCGGTGGGACCGAGTTTTTCAACTCGGTGGGTCCGAGATGGTTTCGGCGGAAACCTAAACCTAGAATTTTCGAATCAAACCTAATCTACGGGCGTTTTGACTGGATAGAAGTTTCTCAAACGTGGCAAGAATCAATATGATCACAATGTCCTAGGAATCAGATTGAGGAATAGCACAAAGATCAAGTCCATACCCTAGTTCGGTGGGGACTTGCTACGGCGGCAATGGCGGGGCAGAATTCCCATTGACGGTGACGGAGACCAGCGACTGGAGGCTGCTGGCGGCGAGAAGACGATCCGGAGACCACGAAGGCAGAGCAGGCTATAGCGCGGGCGAAGGGGTTCGGAGAAATTTCCAAAATTTTGCCCATGACTATATATAGCCCGACCCCGTCGGTGTGATCGAGTGGAACGACTCGGTGGCACCGAGATTCATAACTGCGTGCAGTTACTGAAACTCGGTGTGACCGAAAAGTTCAAATCGGTTGCACCGAGATCGAAAACCTAGATCAACTTAATGATCTCGGTAGGACCGAAAGTGGAGTATCGGTCAGACCGAGAATCATAAAGAGGTTTTGGAAGGTTAAGTCTATGATGAATCGGGGACTCCGAGCGCTCCTCACACAGAGTGGTTCGAATCTGACTTGATCAAATTTTGTGATGCAGCATGAATAGAGTTTGAGACGAGAAAAGCATAGATAGCTAGAGGAGGTTCTTAGGCATTCTTGTCCATCCACTTGGCAAAAGAAGATAAAACCAAACAATCAAAACAACAAGTGGATGTCCTCGAATGAGTAAAATATGCAATCCAGCATGCTCACACAATAAGATGGCAAATGAAATATGTGACAAGACATGCACAACCAATACTAGCATCTATCAAGCAATTTGTGATGACTAGGTCATCTATATATGAGTATATTGACTTAGGAGTCAAGTGAGAACACTTGATCATAGGTCATACTCATCGTTTAAGCCCAAGTGGGGTTACCACTTTTACATAAAGCATTGTTGTGTTCACATCTTTAGAGTTGCTTTAGCTCAAGTCTTAGAGTAAAGCTCCCCCTGGATGTGATATCCCCCTAAGAGGGATGAACTAACCTTGGGTTTTGTCGATGATGACTTCATGTAGATATTGAAGATGTGGATGCTCAATGTTGATGTAGATCTCTTGGAGCTGTCCATTTGAGTGAATTGCACTTTCAATACCTACATGGGTTAGTCCCACAGGGAACAAGCAAGGATATCCATAGACATAGAGTGATGCACACAAAAGATGATGTCCATGAAAACTTTTAGGTTACCTTGTCCCTTGTCTTACCAACAAGAGGGTTTGTGACTCCTTGAACTAGTGCAAGATGTGGAAGTTGATTGCACTTGTTCTTGCCAAAATGATAAGAGTGAAGTATGTTGGCGGAGTCACCCTCAAGAACTCTCTAGTTCTTCTTCTTTTGGATCCACATCATCTTGATGGGAATCCTTGGAGTTGTAGTCGTACTTGATGAAGTGGAGCTTGAAGTAGTCTTGGGAATCCACTTGACTAAGTTCTTTGGAGCTTCTTAAAATGCATCAATTTCCTCTTGAAGCTTGTCCTTGCCTTTTTGCTCGTAGTCTTGTGGTGGAAGATCATCTTGAGCTTGTGTCCCCTTGAAAGAAGCATACTTCTCTTGTTGAGGGACAAACTTTGTCTTGGGGTATTGATCTTCTTCCCACTCAACTCCATTGGCATTGAACTTTCGTTCAAAACCAACACCTTGATTCTTCCGGTGCATTCCTTGCTTGCGCACAATTTCCTCGAATTGCTTACTCACGGCAAGGCTTTTGTACACTTCTTTCTCTATAATTCCCTTCAATAAGCTATTTTCTTGCTCAAGTGTAACTTGTCTAAGAGAATCATTAGTGGAATCAAGAGAACTACTAGAAGCAACAATATTGGATTTAACATGATCATTGTTACTGCTAGAGGAAGAATCTTTCTTGTTACTAGACTTGACTTGAGGCATGTAAGTAGATAAGATTAAATGCTTGGCAATGTAAGAAGAACTTTTCTTGCGGAGATCATCATTGATTGCTTTTAAGAACTCATGATCTTGCTCAAGATTGAGCTTTTCAAAGCGTAATTTCTCATGAGCTCTTAAAAGTTCTCGATGATCTTCGAAGATAGTGTCATGAGCTAACTTAAGAGTTTTTAGTTCTTTAGTTAGAGCCTCAATCTTCTCCTTATCATTGTCATTCATTTTATCTTGATTAGCATGGTTAATTTGTCTTTCATCATAGTATTCATCACTAGAGTTGTCAACAAGCAAATCATCACCTAACAAGTCATCTTCATCACTATTGAAATCAACATACTCGGGGTGTGTTACCTTAGGACCTTTGGCCATGAAGCATCTTCCAATTCCCTCATTTGGTGAGTCAAATATGTCATAGGAGTTGGTTGACACAAGTGCTAGACCGGCAACACCTTCATCTTGAGTATCTTCGGAGCCGGAGTAATAACTTCTCTCGGAGTGGCTGTCGGAGTCGGAGCCGGATACCCATTCACCAACATGAGCTTGATGTCTTCATCTTGTGTAGCTCCTTGATGATTTTTCCTTCCTTTCCGAATCCTTGCTTCTCCGTGAGTATCTTCGTTCATAACGATCATCTCTACTCCTTCTCTCTCTTGGTGGTGATTCTTTGCTTCTTCTTTTTGGAGAATCTTCTCTTCTCTTGTAGGGAGCCGTACACTCATTGGAATAGTGTCCGGGTCTTCCACAATTGTAGCAGTTTCGCTCTCGACTAGAAGATCTTTTGTCATTGTAGGACCTTGACTTGAAGCTTCTATCTTTGCTTCTACTCTTGTAGAACTTGTTGAAGTTCTTCACCATTAAGCTTAATTCTTCATTGAAGTCTTGTTTCTCACTTGATGATGTAGGGGCTTCACATGAGGCTTTATAGGCACCACTTGATTTGTTGCGAAGTTCCTCTTTATCCTTAAGTGACATCTCATGAGCAACAATTCTTCCAATCACCTCCGTTGGCTTGAGATCTTTGTAATTGGGCATCATTTGGATCAATGTGCACACGGTATCACATTTTCCATCCAAGGCTCTTAGAATCTTCTTGATGATGAATCTATCGATCATCTCTTCACTTCCTAAGCCGGCAATCTCATTTGTGATGAGAGCAAGCCTAGAGTACATTTCGGCGACACCTTCACCATCCTTCATCTTGAACTTATCAAGTTGGCTTTGAAGCACATCCAACTTGGATTCCTTGACGGAGTCGGTACCTTCGTGCATATCAATCAAAGTGTCCCAAATTTCCTTCACATTCTCAAGGCGGCTGATTTTGTTGAATTCTTCGGGGCACAATCCGTTGAAGATAATATCACAAGCTTGAACATTGTATTGCAACATCTTCAACTCATCCGCGGTAGCTTCACGGTTCGGTTCTCTCCCATCAAAGAAGTCACCTTGCAAACCAACACACACACAATAGCCCAAACGGCGGGGTTATGTCCAAGAATATGCATTTTCATTTTATGCTTCCAACTAGCAAAATTAGTACCATCAAAGTAAGGACATCTACGGTGATAATTTCCCTCGCTAGACGCCATACTCTCCTAGGTTGTGAAACCTAGGCTATGACCACCAAAAGCTATGGAGATCAAGCAAATGGAGACCAAAGCTCTGATACCACTTGTAGGATCGAAAGTATGTCTAGAGGGGGGGTGATTAGACTACTTGACCAAATAAAAACTTAACCTTTTCCCAATTTTAGTTCTTGGCAGATTTTAGCTAATTTAGGACAAGTCAAGCAATCATCACATAATTTAAGCAAGCATGCAAAGAGTATATAGGCAGCGGAAAGTAAAGCATGCAACTTGCGAGAATGTAAAGGGACGGGTTTGGAGAATTCAAACGCTATTGGAGACACGGATGTTTTTCCCGTGGTTCGGATAGGTGGTGCTATCCTACATCCACGTTGATGGAGACTTCAACCCACGAAGGGTAACGGTTGCGCGAGTCCACACAGGGCTCCACCCAAGGGTAACGGTTGCGCCAGTCCACACAGGGCTCCACCCACGAAGGGTCCACGAAGAAGCAACCACCCACAAAGGGTCCACGAAGAAGCAACCTTGCCTATCCCACCATGGCCATCGCCCACACAGGACTTGCCTCACTAGCGGTAGATCTTCACGAAGTAGGCGATCTCCTTGCCCTTACAAACTCCTTGGTTCAACTCAACAATCTTGTTAGACGCTCCCAAGTGACACCTAGCCAATCTAGGAGACACCACTCTCCAAGAAGTAACAAATGGTGTGTAGGTAATGAGCTCCTTGCTCTTGTGCTTTAAATGATAGTCTCCCCAACACTCAACTCTCTCTCATAGGATTTGGATTTGGTGGAAAGAGGGTTTGAGTGGAAAGCAACTTGGGAAGGCTAGAGATCAAGATTCATATGGTAGGAATGGAATGTCTTGATCTCAACACATGAGTACGTGGTTCTCTCTCAGAACATATGAGTTGGAATGGTGTGTGTGTTCTGATGGCTCTCTCATTGAATGAGAAGAAGGTGGAGGGGTATATATAGCCTCCACACAAAATCCAACCGTTACACGGTTTTCCAATCTCGGTGGGACCGAATCAATAAACTCGGTCAGACCGAAAATGTAAACCTAGTGACTATTAGTGATTTTCGGTGGGACTGACATGCAACTCGGTAGGACCGATATGGTTAGGGTTTGGGCATAACGTAATCTCGGTGAGACCGATTACACAAACTCGGTGAGACCGAATTTGGTAATTAGCTAACCAGAGAGTTGGTCAGGCAAGCTCGGTGGGACCGATTTGCTCTTTCGGTGAGACCGAGTGGAACTCGGTGAGAACGAAAAGTTACAAAGGGGAAACACTGAGTTTACATTGCAATCTCGGTGGGACCGATTCGCTCTTTCGGTGGGACCGAAAAGTTATGAAAGGGAAACAGAGAGTTTGCAACCCCATCTCGGTGAGACCAAGATCCCTATCGGTAGGACCGAATTGCTAGGGTTTGGCAGTGGCTAATGACAAGTGAAACTCGGTGGCGCCGGATAGGAAGAATCGGTAGGACCGAGTTTGGCTTAGGGTTTAGGTCATGTGTGGATATGGGAAAGTAGTTGAGGGTTTTGGAGCATATCACTAAGCACATGAAGCAAGAGGCTCATTAAGCAACACCTCATCCCTCCTTAATAGTATTGGCTTTTCCTAAAGACTCAATGTGATCTTGGATCACTAAAATATAAAATGAAGAATCTTGAGCTTTTGAGCTTGAGCCAATCCTTTGGCCTTAGCATTTTGAGGGTTCCACTTTCACATCCATGCCATGCCAATCATTGAGCTTTCCTGAAATAATCATCTTGGAATAGTATTAGCTCAATGAGCTATATGTTGTTATGAATTACCAAAACCACCTAGGGATAGTTGCACTTTCAACAGGTCTTCATGCATCGCCAGCTCCTCCTTCATCTTGACGTCGCGCATGCCGTCGGAGAAGGCTGAGATGATGGCCTCCTCGGTCACCTTGGGAATCTTGAGGCGTGCGTTGTTGAAGCGCTGGATGTACTTCTGCAGGGTCTCTCCGGGTTGTTGCTTAATGCGGCGCATGTCGCTCACGGCGGGTGGCCGGTCGTGAGTACTTTGGAAGTTGGCGATGAAGCGGGTGCGCATCTCGTCCCAGGAGGAGATCATGCCTGGAGCTAGGTTCAGGAGCCAGGTGTGGGCCCCGTCCTTGAGCGCCATGGGGAACCAGTTCACCATGACCTTCTCGTCTCTGTTGGCAGCTTCGATGCCCAACTCATAGAGCTGGAGGAACTCCGCAGGGTCAGCCATGCCGTCATAACAGGGAGGTAGGTCTGGCTTGAACTTGCCGGGCCACGCGATGCTGCGTAGCTCGGTGGTGAAGGCACGGCAGCCTGCTGTGGCCACAGGAGGCCTTGGGTGACGGAGAGCTTGGTCTTGTAGGTCCCCATGCGCTGCAGCTCGGAGCAGCGCGGGGTCTTGACGTGCGGGAGCAGGAGCATGGCCGTGACATGCCGGAGCAGGGAGTGCCCGGGCAGCTTCTTGAGGGCGAGGGACTTCTTGGCAGCTCTGCTCTTGCCGCGCTGGCACCTGACGGAGCGGGTTCCGCCCAGGGGCCACGCGCCTTGGAGCCTAGGCGCCTTCTTGAGGAGGAGGCGGCTGGGGCGCCCCCGGAGCTTCGTCGCCCGTGCAGGGCGGGGTGCGGTGCAGCGGAACGGACGGCGCAGGAGAGCCCCCTGCGGTGCGGACGAGCTCGGTGACGTGGTCGAGCCATTCTTCGTAGACGTCATCGACGGGACGGTAGCGCAGGAGCTCGTTTGCCGCGTTGAGCGCAGCTCGAGCCTCCATGGGTGCGCGGAGCGCGCAGGACAAAGAACCAGCTGGGGTGAGCGAGGGAGTAGCGGTGCGGCCGTCTTGCCGCACGGACGGATGCTAAGACGATGCTTGCTGGTCGTTTCCCGCCGGGCCGGTGGCGGTGTTGACGGCAGGTGACGAGGAACGGCGAGGACACCCGCCGACAGGAGCCATCTGGGCGATGCGGGAAGCGAGAGCGGCTCGGCGCTCGGCGCGGGCCCGACGAGCGTCAGACATGGACGCGATGGTCGGAGGAGAACGGGGCGGTGGAAGACGAATCCCGGTGCACCCCTACCTAGCGCGCCAAATGTCGGATTTCGGGTTCCGGCAGACCCTTGAGGTTCGAACACAGGGGTGCGCACGGAGATTTCACCTTCTACCTACCTGCACCCCACCGCCACGCTAAGATCTAAGCTATGGAAAGAACAGCACAAGAGACACAGGGTTTATACTAGTTCGGGCCACCATTGTGGTGTAATACCCTACTCTAGTTTGTGGTGTGGTGGATTGCCTCTTGGGCTGATGATGATGATGAGCAATACAAGGAGGAACAGCCTCGCGAGGGTCTGTTCTTGGCTTGGGGGATGAACTGCTAGGAGGAGTTTAGTCACCCTTCTCTCTCTGTGTGTGTGTGTGTGTGATGCTACTCGATCCGATCCCAGCTTGTTTCTGGGTTGGCCGATCCTTGATCCTCGATCCCCTCTCCCCTGGGGGTGGCTAGTCCTATTTATAGGCAAAGGCCCTAGGCCTCTTCCCAAATATTGAGCGGGAAGGGTGCCAACAATTGGCCATTTTGAAGGGGAACATCTGGTACACTTATCCTGACTAAAGTTGGTCCTCGCCTGCCAAAGGCTCTGGTGGTGACGCTGGCTAGGGCTCCACAATGACTTCCTCCCTGCTGTTGTGCTGGTCTTGGTCTCGTTGCACCGAAACGGGTGCCTTTGCTTGATGTTCTCGCCTGCGCTTGCTCCCTTTGCACCAAAGAGGAAAGGACACTGCGCGGGCTGGCGCCCGCCTGGCACCCTTGATCATCATGGCTTGCGTCACGGGCACCTCGTGAGGTACCCCGCCTTGATCTCTCCGCCTCCTCACGAGCCAGCCTAACGAGGCCGTGCCTGAGGAAGCTCCGTGTCATCCGCCCCGCGAGGCTTGGCCCCTCGTGAGGGTCTTGGGTCTGTGTTGATGAAGATGGGCCGTGCTGGGCCCCCCTTTGAGCCACGCCGCAGGCCGCAGGCAGGCAAGTCTGGGGACCCCCGTTCCCAGAACGCCGACACATAAAATTCTCAAATAAACTTCTGGACCTGAGGAATTTATCTTAATCATCTGCAAAAAGAATTAACTAAATAGCACACTCCAAATAAAAATGGCAGCAATTCTCGTGAGTGCCAAAGTTTCTGTTTTTTACAGCATGATCCACAAGACTTCTCCCAAGTCTTCCCAAAAATACTACTTGGCACAAACACTAATTAAAAGCACAAAACCACATATAAACAGAGGCTAGATGAATTATTTATTACTAAAGAGGAACAAAAATCAAGGAACAAGAATAAAATTGGGTTGCCTTCCAACAAGCGCTATCATTTAACGCCCCTAGCTAGGCATGATGATTTCAATGATGCTCACATAAAGGATAAGAATTGAAACATAAAGAGAGCATCATGAAGAATATGACTAGCACATTTCAGTGTAACATACTTCCTATGCATAGGGATTTTGTGAGCAAACAACTTGTGGGAACAAGAATCAACTTGCATAGGAAGGTAAAACAAGGATAACTTCAAAATTTTAAGCACATAGAGAGGAAACTTGATATTATTGCAATTTCTACAAGCATATGCTCCTCCCTCATAATAATTTTTAGTAGTATCATGAATGAATTCAACAATATAACCAGCACCTAAAGCATTCTTTTCATGATCTACAAGCATCGGAATTTTATTACTCTCCACACAAACAAAATTCTTCTCATTTGGAATAGTGGGAGCATCATAAGAGACTTGAATACTATAAATTGTTTCCACATTAAAAGAGTAATGTTGAGAAAAGGGGTAATCATAATCATGACAAGTTTTATATATATAATCACTACTTTTTATGGCATAAGTATCATCAGAATAATCATCATAAGTAGGAGGCATGTTATCATCATTATAAATTTGCATATCAAAACTTGGGAGACTAAAAATATCATCTTCATTAATCATAGCTTCCCCAAGCTTGGGACAAACATTAATTGCATAAAATATATTCTCAAAAACATCATCTTCATCAAACATAGCATCCCCAAGCTTGGGCCTTTTCATATCATAAGCATAATCACTCTCATCATTAATAGTATGGATAGCACCAATAGTATAGCAATTATCATATTTTTCCAAGAAAGTGCCAAAAAGATTTTCAAGATCATAAGAAGTATCATTATCTTCCATAATTATATTTTCATGAGGCACAATAGTAATAGGATCAGCATTATTTGGGGGAAATATCTTTTTACCACTCTTCCTTTTTCTTTTCTTGTTCTTCACCACATCATGTGTGGGTTCAATCCTCTTTTTGGAGCTCCTTATTAATGAGATTGGTTGAATAGGAGGCTCCTCCTCGTTACCTGATTCATCATAAGAAATAATAGGAGGGTATTGGGAAGCCTCTTCCCTTTCATTAGTATTCTCTTCATCTTCTATTTGTTTTCTTTTCTTTATGTAATTGGCAATATAAGGATTTTCAATGCAATTCACCGCACAATACATATAAATTTCCTCTAGATCAAAGACAAGAAGTTTATAGCGGGCAAATTCTGGAAGATGATTAGTTACATTTCATTTCTTCGTAACCCATAAGAAAACTAAGTTCATTATGATGTGCAAGGGAAATCAAGTCATCACAATTTTTGGACACGATACGATCATGAAACAATTTGCATTGGGTACTGAAATGATCATGTTCATTGCAAAGCTCACAAGTATGGCCAAGATAATTTAAATTTTCAGCACATTCATCTAGCCTTTCTTGCAACAATTTAGTTTGTACGTACTTATGCCTCTTGCAATGTCTATCTTTCTTATTTGGTGTGTACTTACAAACCCAATGTACTCCACAAAAATTGACATGTTTATAGGAGACATCATAACTAGTGCATTCATCATTAGTATCATGGATATTCAAAGAATTCGTACTAACAACATTGCAATCATGCTCATAATTCAATGATTTAGTGCCAAATATTTTATAGACTTCTTCCTCTAGCACTTGAGCACAATTTTCCTTCCCATCATACTCACGAAAGATATTAAAAAGATGAAGCGTATGAGACAAACTCAATTCCATATTTTTGTAGTTTTCTTTTATAAACTAAAGTAGTGATAAAACAAGAAACTAAAAGACTCGATTGCAAGATCTAAAGATATACCTTCAAGCGCTAAATTCCCCGGCAACGGCGCTAGAAAAGAGCTTGACGTCTACTACACAACCTTCTTCTTGTAGACGTTGTTGGGCCTCCAAGTGCAGAGGTTTGTAGTACAGTAGCAAATTTCCCTCAAGTGGATGACCTAAGGTTTATCAATCCGTAGGAGGTGTAGGATGAAGATGGTCTCTCTCAAGCAACCCTGCAACCAAATAACAAAGAGTCTCTTGTGTCCCCAACACACCCAATACAATGGTAAATTGTATAGGTGCACTAGTTCGGCGAAGAGATGGTGATACAAGTGGTATATGGATGGTAGATAATGGTTTTTGTAATCTGAAAATATAAAAACAGCAAGGTAAACAAATGATAAAAGTGAGCGTAAACGGTATTGCAATGCTAGGAAATAAGGCCTAGGGTTCATACTTTCACTAGTGCAAGTTGCCTTAGCAATACTAACATAATTGGATCACATAACTATCCCTCAACATACAACAAAGAGTCACTCCAAAGTCACTAATAGCGGAGAACAAACGAAGAGATTATGGTAGGGTACGAAACCACCTCAAAGTTATTCTTTCCAATCAATCCGTTGGGCTATTCTATAGGTGTCACAAACAGCCCTAGAGTTCGTACTAGAATAACACCTTAAGACACAAATCAACCAAAACCCTAATGTCACCTAGATACTCCAATGTCACCTCAAGTATCCGTGGGTATGATTATACAATATGCATCACACAATCTCAGATTCAAATATTCAACCAACACATAGAACCTCAAAGAGTGCCCCAAAGTTTCTACCAGAGAATCACGACGAAAACGTGTGCCAACCCCTATGCATAGGTTCGTGGGTGGACCCCGCAAGTTGATCACCGAAACATACATCAAGTGAATCACGTGGTATCCCATTGTCACCACAGATACGCACGGCAAGACATACATCAAGTGTTCTCAAATCTTTAAAGACTCAATCCGATAAGATAACACCAAAGGGGAAACTCAATCCATTACAAGAGAGTAGAAGGGGAGGAGAAACATAAGATCCAACTATAATAGAAAAGCTCACGATACATCAAGATCGTGCCAAATCAAGAACGCTAGAGAGATAGATCAAACACATAGCTACTGGTACATACCCTCAGCCTCGAGGGAGAACTACTCCCTCCTCGTCATGGAGAGCACCGAGATGATGAAGATGGCCACCGAAGAGGGATTGCCCCCTCCGGCGGGGTGCCAGAACGGGTCAAGATTGGTTTTCGGTGGCTACAGAGGCTTCTGGCGGCGGAACTCCCGATCTACTGTGCTCCTCGATAGTTTTAGGGTATATGGGTATATATGGTGAAAGAGATACGCCAGGGGAGCCACGAGGGGCCCACGTGGGTGGAGAGCGTGCCCTAGGGGGTGGGCGTGCCCCCCTGCCTCGTGGCTCTCTCGTTCCTTTCTTGACCTGCGCTCCAAGTTTTTCCAGTAGCTTTCCTTCCAAAAATAACTTCTCCAATTGGTTTCATTCCGTTTCGACTCCGTTTGATATTCCTTTTCTTCGAAACACTGAAATAGGCAAAAAACAGCAATTCTGGGCTGGGCCTACGGTTAATAGGTTAGTCCCAAAAATAATATAAAAGTGGATAATAAAGCCCAATATTGTCCAAAACAATAGATAATATAGCATGGAGCAATCAAAAAATATAGATACGTTGGAGACGTATCAATGGGTTATCACTCATCCTGTCCAGAATCAAACCCGACTGGTCGAGCCACTGGAGTGCTAGGCCGGCTGCTGGATCGAAGAGCTGTCGGCCGTCCTCTGGAGTCTCCGGACCATGCCGAACAAAGCAACCGGCTTCACTCCCTTCTTCCTCGTGTACGGGGCTGAGGCCGTCATCCCAACTGACATTGAGTTTGACTCGCCTCACGTCACCATGTACATAGAGGCGGAGGCGAAGGAGGCGCAAGAAGACGTCGTCAATATGCTGGAGGAGGGCCAGCTGCCGGCACTCAGTCGGTCCGCCATCTACCAGTAGGGCCTGCGCCACTATCATAGCTGGAAGGTCAAGCCACGAACCTTCCGAGAGGGGGACCTTGTGCTTCGGCTAATCCAGCGAACAGCCGGCCAGCACAAGCTCTCGGCCCCTTGGGAAGGGCCTTTTATCATCAGAAAAGCCTTGGGCAACGACTCCTCCTACCTCATCGATGCGCAGAATCCCGGGGCGCGCAAGAAGGACGATTCCAGGAAGGAAACAGAGCGCACCTGGAACGTGAATCTTCTCTGGCGGTTTTACACTTGAGGCACCATATGTACAACGCTACCTTTTGTATCATGCAAAGACAACGGGTCCCTCGAGGAGCACTCGGGGTCTACCCTTTTTATCTATATAATAAGATTATGCATGTGAATGTATTATTGCATTCCTCCGCCCGGCACCGACGCCGACCAGTCGGACCGGGGGCTCGCCGCCTTGTCCTATGTTGGTACCACCTTCAGTCGGACAAGTAGTGTGCCGACACCTAAGCCCTCTCTTGCCTTAAGCCATAGCTCGCAGAGCGACTGTCCGGCTGGCAAGAGCTAAAGGCAGGAAATGATGTCCACATGAAAAATGACTAAGGAAAAACATCAGCATAGGCCAAGCCGGCTCCTCCCCTCACCCGTCCGGCTGCTAAGCAGCCGGCCGGCCGGTTTCTCGCTTGACTAAGCTATGTTCTAGGCGGCCAAAGTACTTATCTATCCTAAACAGCCAAGTCCCTGACCCTGCCATAGACCGCAGATCGGTTGTCCGGCTGGCAGGGCGACAACTAAAGGAAGGCGGCAAAGGAAAAATCCAAAAAGAATAGAAAGCAACATCAAGCTAGAGTTCAGCAAGAGTACAAACTTGTGCGAGAATAACTTATGTACATAACAAAAGGCTCATGGCCAACATTCAACGGAGTCTGAATTACACTCCCAGCGGGTGGAACTGCGCAAATTTAGCTTGTTTGTTCAAAAGATTACAAGAACAGGGAGAAGCATGAAAGATAAATAGCTGCCTAGGCCAGTGGCGCTGCAGGCGGAGGCAGAGGCGCCGGTTGGTAGAACGGCGACTAGTGGGTCTCGGCCTAGTCGGCACCGGCAGCAGTCGGTGCGGCATCTCGCGGCCTGCAAGTCGAGGCCTGATTAGGTTGAGGCCGACTGCTCACACAGTGATACGTCTCCAACGTATCTATAATTTTTGATTATTCCATGCTATTATATTATCTGTTTTGCATATTTAATGGGCTTTAATATACTCTTTTATATTATTTTTGGGAGGCCCAGTGACAGTTTCTGTTTTTTTGCCTATTTCATTGTTTCGTAGAAAAAGAATACCAAACGGAATGAAAACGGAATGAAACCTTCGCGATGATCTTTCTTGGACCGAAAGCAAACTAGCAGACTTGGAGTGGATGTCTGTAACTCCATGAGGCGGCCACGAGATAGGAGGGCGCACCTAGGGGGGTAGGTGCGCCCCCACCCTCGTGGGCCCCATGGAGCTCCACCGACGTACTTCTTTCGCCTATATATACTCTTATACCCTCAAAACATCAGGGGAAGCCATGAAACCACTTTTCCACTGCCGCAACCTTCTGTACCCGTGAGATCCCATCTGGGGGCCTTTTCCGGCGATCTGCCTGAGGGGGAATCGATCACGGATGACTTATACATCAACACCATAGATTCTCCGATGAAGCGTGAGTAGGTTACCACAGACCTTCGGGTCCATAGATACTAGCTAGATGGCTTCTTCTCTCTCTTTGATATTCAATACAAAGTTCTCCTCGAAGTTCTTGGAGATCTATTCGATGTAATACCCTTTTGCGGTGTGTTTGCCGAGATCCGATGAATTGTGGATTTATGAACTTGATTATCTATGAATATTATTTGGTTCTTCTCTGAATTCTTATATGCATGATTCGATATCTTTGCAAGTCTCTTCGAATTCACAGTTTAGTTTGGCCTACTAGATTGATCTTTCTTGCAATGGGAGAAATGCTTAGCTTTGGGTTCAATCTTGCGGTCTCCTTGCCCAGTGACAGTAGGGGCAGTAAGGCACGTATTGTATTGTTGCCATCGAGGATAAAAAGATGAGGTTTATGTCATATTGCTTGAGTTTATCCCTCTACACCATGTCATCTTGCTTAAAGCATTACTCTGTTCTTATGAACATAATACTCTAGATGCATGCTAGATAGCGTTCGATGTGGGGAGTAACAGTAGTAGATGCAGAATTGTTTCGATCTACTTGACATGGACGTGATGCCTATATTCATGATCATTGACATAGATATCTTCATAACTATGCACTTTTCTATCAATTGCTCGACAGTAATTTGTTCACCCACTGTAATACATGCTATCATGAGAGAAGCCACTAGTGAAACCTATGGCCCTCGGGTCTCTTTCTTATTATATCGCATCTCTTTTATTATCGCATCTCGTGTACTATTTTGCAATCTTTACTTTCCAATCTATATAATAAAATACCAAAAATATTTATCTCTACCAGATCTCACTTTTGCAAGTGACAGTCATGGGATTGACAACCCCTTTATCGCGTTGGTTGCGAGGTTCTTGATTATTTGTGCAGGTACTAGGTGACTTGTGTGTTGTCTCCTACTGGATTGATACCTTGGTTCTCAAAAACTGAGGAAATACTTACGCTACTTTGCTGCATCACCCTTTCCTCTTCAAGGGAAAACCAACGCATGCTCAAGAGGTAGCGCTCCGTCATCCGGTGCGATGTCTTCGCCGTCCTAGTCCTCATCTTCCTCGCCTTCGTCACTGGAGGCGATCTCCTCCGCCGAGTCCTCCCCTACCTCCGGGTTCAGCACGAACCAGTTGGGCGGCACCTCAGCGCCGTCATCATCCAGCTCTGGGATGAAGACGGAGGTGTCGGCATACTCGGCGATTGCTGCTGCGTGTTGGGTGAGCTCGCGGCTCACCGCCTCCAGCTCCGGTGCATCCTCTTGACGGAAGGTGGCCAGCTGCGCCAGCCTCAGATCTGGGTACCAAGCCTTGGTGAATTCCAAGGCCGTCCGAGTGCCCGCCCGAGTCGCGGCACCCTTCCAGGCCTCGAAGCGCCCGGCCGCCAGATCCAGCTAGTCGGCAGTCTGGCTAGGGGTGCGGCGGACCTGAGCACCCGGCTAGAGCGCGGCCAGCACCTGGGACCCGGCACGCTGCAGGCGGTGGAGCAGGCGGCGAGCTGGATCCAAGCGGGTCTTGATGGCCCGAAGTTGTTCGCCAAGGGTCTGAGGCGCGTTTGGCGATATGTCAACACCCATCCACCTCCATTGATCATGCCGCACCTCAATGGCCTGGCTGACGGTGACGGACTGACCAAGGAAAAACTCTGTCCAAGGAAAAGAGCAAAAGAATTTTGAAGCCAGAAGCCGGCTCAAGCAGCAGTCGGCGGCCGGACAAAGGAAGATACAATTTACCTTCAATCATATCCTCAATCTTGCCATAGCTGTCCGACAGGAACTTCTCCTTCTCGGCCCAGTTCGAGCACTGAATATCGAACTCGTCCTAGAGGAGAGCTTCGCCGTCCTTCAGCTTCTGGACCTCCACCCGGTGCCTCTCCGCCTGGTCCGCAAGCTCCTTTGCGAGTCGGATGCGCCCCTGGGTGGCCTGGCTGCGCTCCTGCTCCTTGGTGTGGAGCTCAGACTCGACCTCACCCAGGCGCTTCCGCAGATCAGTGCCGGCCTCTACCAAAACAAGGAAGAGAAAATATCAGCATCAACCAAAAGCAAATAGTTGTTGGAAGATCCGGCCCGACTGCTCAGCAGTTGGTCTGAATCTCGGGGGCTACACCCAGCGGGTGTGCTGACGCGCCCCCGCGGAAAGAAAGACAAAGTACTTACATCGGCTTTGGGCCAGATCAGCAGTCCGCTTGGCCAGCTCCTGATGCTGGGAGTTGTAGGCGGCCGCATGAAGGTTGTGGTAGTCCTGCAACGAAGACAATGAAGAAACGACAATTAAGCACTCAGAGCATACCTTGAAGTTCTGAGCCACCTGCTTAGTGGCCGGCCCGGAACTCGGGGGTTACGCCCAGTGGGTGCACTGGCGCGCCCCCATGAAAGATTGCAAGAATTGAAAACAAGAAGCAAACATCGTACCCGGATGGCCGCTTGCATTGCCAGAAGCTCCTGCCTGTACTGTAGGAGGGTGGCGTCATGGGTGTTGAATTGGGCCAGGATGTCCTGCACTGCCACGTTGAGGACACCCGAGCTAGCCCCAGACGTCCAGTCCGGCAGAGCGGCGCTGGTAGCCTCGGTTTCCGGCACCGACGAGCTCGTGGCCCCAACCTCCGTCGGCCTTGGCGCTGAGACCGCCTTCACCGGGCGTGGGCGCGGGGGAACACGGATTGTGGGAATCGGGCCCACAACCAACTCGCCGCCAGATGGCGGCACCACCGAGGCTTCAGGCTGGCTACTTTGTGCGTCGGTAGTAGGCGTGCGCGGAGGCACCTCCATCTCCGGGATGACGGTATCAGCCCTTCTCACCTCCAGGGCCGGCTGGTCGAACCCAGCCCCTCCAGTCGTCGCCTTTCCCTCCAACACCGGCAGCTCTGTGTGTTGCGTGCCAGTGACCTCCGGAGCCCAGCCACGGGATGCCTCCTCTTCCTGCGCCTTGGCGGCCGCGTTCCCCTGCTCCTTGGCCGCTGCGTCGGCTTGTTCCTTGGCCGTGGCGTCAGCCTCCTCCTGTGTTGCACCAGCCGCCTCCGCCTCCGATCGAGCCGCGGCGTCCCGCTCCTGCCGCGCCTCCAGCGTGTTCTTCTCCATCGCATCCGAGAGGGCGGCAACCGGGTCCATGCGGCGGAAGACTTCGGGGCCTCCTGTCCCCCCAATCACCGAGGCGGACGGGGCCCGTGAAAGAGAAAGTGGGGCCCTACACAACATAGCATGAAGAAGCTCAGAAGAGTTTGCGAAAAAAGAAAAGCAAAAGCAAGACAAAGCGACTAAAGCACTTACACGGACACCATCGGGTGCTGCTTCGGGCCCTTCAGGATGATGCCCGCCTTCGCGGCCTCTTGCCGCTTGGTCGCGGTAACTGAGACCTTGGCTTTCTTGGGCCGACTGGTGAACAACCCGGCATTGGCCCGGCGCTTCGACACGCTGGGTGCTCCAGTCGGCGCCGTCGAGGAGCTGGCTCCCGTCCTGTCAGCGTCGAAGGCGCGGCGCGACTCGTCGTCCTCCTCGTCATCATCCGGCCACTCCCAAAGGCCACCTCATGCGGAGCCGCCTGCTCCCTCACCGCTGCCTCCTGCGGCATCGTCCTCCTCCATGGTGGCCACCCCCAGCACGGGGTCGTCCATGTCGCTTTCCGCGTGGTCCGCTAGGTACTGATGGCCTGGGGCTGATGCGTCGCTTGCCGACTGGCCTAGGAAGCGCTGCAACATGGCCGGATGGTCAGGCGGCAAGAAGAATTTTGGGCAAGCAAAGAAAAAGAGTCAGAAACTTACTGGAGGAGGTAGGTTAGCACGGCTGTACGAAACCTTGTTGAACTGCCAGCTTCCCTCGACGAGCTTGCAGTCGGAGAAGAAGTTGACCAGCTAGACCACCTCCATGTCCGTCAACGCTTTGGTGGACATCCGGCACGGGTCCCGAAGCCTGCTCATGTTGCTGATCAAGTGGGGTCGGGCTTGAAGAGGCAGCACCCAGCGCTCCACAAAGGCCGCCAGCAGATCTGAGGCTCTGAGGCCCTCCGACTTTGTCATCTCCTGTAGCCGGGTGAGAGCGGTGGAGTAGGTGCACTACAAGAAATATGTCAACTTGTGACCTTGACTATTGGTCACTGAAAGGTCATTTTTTTCATTTGTGACCTTTTTGTGACCAAAAACAGAAGGTCAAAAGCTAGCGGTCATAAATTGAAATTAACGACCTTCTCTGTGAGAAGGTCGTAGACGTTTACGACCAAAATAGAAGATCGTTGAACCCATGACCTTTTGTTTTGGTCACTAGCTGTCTGCCCAGGCCATGTCGGATCCGACGTGGCAATCTGACGTGGCAAAATTGGGATCAATTGAAAAGGTCACTGACAAGATTTAGCCCGGTCCAGTTCAGTCTTCTTTATGGGCCGAGCCCATTTATTATTATTTTCCTGTCAATTTATGTGAGCTACATGGGCCAAGCACAAGAATTCAGCTTTTTTTTCTTCTAGGACGTGGCCTTCTATAGTCCATTTCGTTTTTGGGCCTTCTATAGTCCATTTTGTTTTTGCGCCTCAGCCATTTCATAGTCCACTTCGTTTTTGGGCCTCCATATCAAACTTTCAGGAACTTGCTCGCAGGACACAAGCTTATTCCAGCGACAGTGAAACAGAGAGGAAATTCGAACAAGTAGCGAGAGCATTTTATTTCTTTCAACATGAAAGGACTTTTGAAACAGCCACGAGCACACAGTAGGTACATTCAACAGAGACTAAATTAACATCAAAATGAAGCAACAAAGGGCAGTCTGAGAACATGAACTACATGGGACACGGTAGCTACCATTTCTACCAACTGCAGCTGCTTGAAAGAGGGACTACCAAGGAGCTAAACTAACAACGACCATCCATCATAAATTGGTGACTTCAGCAATAAGCGGCAACGGCGACATTCTAGAGAACCCCTTCCCCCACTGTTGCTTGGTGTGCCGCATCACTAGTCACCCTGCACACAGCAAGTTTTCATATGTTTAGAGCAAATCAACATGTTGAGCAGTTAGGGAATACACGGGGAGGAAGTAGGCGGGTGGATCAGGATGGTCTCACCTCGTTGTTGTCGTCCTTGTCGCTCACCTTAGACTTGGACTTGTCAGATTTGCTCGATGCCTCTCCTGCCTGAAACAGGGATAGGCTCGAAAGAGCATGGATCAGTACCACAATGTTGTGTTAATCTCACGGGGCTATGATTCTGATGGAGGTGTTTGGCATGAATGTTATACATATGGGTAGTTGTAAGCATTGACCTTCTTGGTGTACTCGGCCTTGAGCATCTCATCCTTGGCAACGTAGGGAGAATTCTCCTTCTATTCATTCAAACAGAGGAAAAAAACAGAAGAAATGTTAGTGTGGTGCAAGTCAATAGATTCCTGGATAACAATTAACAGAAGAATAGTTGAACAAACAGCAGAAATGTTTGTGTGGTGCAAGGCAATAGATTCCTGGATAACAATTAACAGAAGAATAGTTGAACAAATCATGCGAAATGGCATGGTGAATTTGGAAACTAAAATTTGAGCAGTAGTTTGAATCGAGGAGTAGAGACTGTATAAATTCTAACTAGGCTACAAACATTTGAACAGTACAGACCATAAATTTAAACAACCAAATTGAGAATAGCAGTAGATCAACAATTGAATAACAACCGAATTCTAAATATCATTGACCATCTGGGTCGAACAATACCCAAATGACACCATGCAGCGAGACAGAAACATGTAAACAAACACACGATCGGCCAAAATTCCATCGCATCACCAAGCAAACACTGGGATCAAGCGGAAGAGACCAAGACCAAATAGAGCGGTAACAAAGAGAGTATGGGGGAGTGGTAACTTACAGCGTCACTCAAGATACTTCCACTTCTCACCACCGGCCTTGCCAACCTGCGATTTGAACACAAATCAGGACACATGATTCCCAAGGAGAAGTATCACAACACCAGTTTGAACGAGAATAAGGAGACATGGGAGGGAGCAAAGGGAACCCGATATGCTTACCATGGAGACCTGCTTGATGTTGGAGTCCTTATGGAAGTTGTCCCTGCGAAAACAGAACCAAAACGGGCCCAGGTCAGGACACATCACCACACCACATAAACAATGTGAATCGAAGCACAACAGCGAATCAAATCCTGGGCTCACATGAAGACTAAGAAAGCACTCAGGGGCACTTGGGCTTGTTGGAGTCCTTCTCGGCTTTCTCTTCTTCACCGCGAGTTTGCATCGCCACAAAAACAATAGCAACAAAGCGAATCAGAACCCGACGCGAAACAACAACAGGAAAACCTAGATAGAATGTAATAAACATAGATAGAAAGTAATAAAATTGTACCCCTGATGCAGACCAGGAATCAGCCCAAACAATCAGTTTGCAGACAAATAAGTACACCAGCTTGGAGGAAATGGAAATGTAACCTTACACAAACACATATTCATCGACATTTTGAAACGAAACCGATCGACATCTTCTTGAACTATACCACTATACCAGCACCACTAGTTATTACTCTTAATGATAAACCTACGTAAGTAGACAGTAGACCAAAGTTACTCGTC
>NC_057806.1:132600064-132601547 GCF_018294505.1 Triticum aestivum
GAAGAAAACCACATGACGCTAGACTGAGCTGAGCTATTGTTGTCATCATGCATGTAACAGCCGGCCAGCCGTAGTTGTCAAGGTCGATCATGGGAAGGTGCCGTTGAGAGTGGGCAAGTCCGGTCGTGCCATCATCGAGGCCGAATCATGGATGGTCTGATAGAGTTGTCACAAGCAAACTTACACGTACACATGCAGTTTTAATTAATTAAATGATTAGGCAGCAAAGGCAATTGGAAATCTAGGAGTTGACTTGGATCGTGAACAAGCATATCCGACCACAAGATTTAATTAATTAAGTAACCAAAATTTACTTGGCCTAGGAATAGAAAAGCAAAGCTCGATGTACATAAACGGTCTGGCAATTACCTTCTCAACATACTGCTCCCTCATAACTAGGCTGACATTCTCCTTCTTGAATGCAGTCTCAAGAATCTGAAAATCACAATTCTTAGTGTTAGCTTGTAAAAGAATCGATACTGCTAGTTCTGGGTATTCCTAAGTGAATCATTCAAGTGCCAAAATCCAATGGCATGCAGGTCCTACACCCGCCAGGATTGTCAACTTCTCATCAAATCCAACAAAACACCAACTGAAGAGAACTGTGAGGCAACAAAAGTAAAGCTAACTATGTCATGGCAACCACAACAGATAATTCTCCAACAACAAAAGTAACAACATACCACAGGGCTGCCAAATCGAGCAATAGTGTCAAGTAAATTTCCTCAAATGCTTGCTAGTAAGGATTGCAATAGTCGAGCTGCTGCAGTGATGCAATAGTGCCAAATCAATGGTGCACAACTACATCAAATCGAGCAATAGTGCCAAATCACTTCACCTACTCATGCCAAAGTGCACCCAAATGTCTCTATTAGTCCAGCAGCATCTAAATCGAACTCCACATGCATGCTAGTAAGGGAATCCACTGGCAAACGAACGAAGATTTGGTCGCGAGCCAAACCCACGATGGACGGTGCAAAGATGGTACCTCGAAGGTGCTGGGGCCGGACTCGAGGAGGTCGGGCTGGCCGTCCTGGTGGGGCAGCGTGCTGCGGTAGATGACGTCGCCGCATGCCATCATGGTGCGGAGCAGGCCCACCTCCTCCACCAGCTGCCGGCCCATCTTGGCCCCGAGCTCCGCCGATGCCATCACCTGCCGGACCAACGCCGCCACGGCGGGGGGCGCCCGGCGGCGCCGGCGAAGGCGGAGACTCCTGGAGCCGCTTGACGAGCACCTGGCCGGCGGAGGCGGAGACGTCAGCTACCAGATGTGGTGCCTCGCCGATCTGTGCGCGGTGGGAGAGGAGGAGGAGGGACGCGGCGGCGGGGCTAAGGTTGGGGGAGATGAGGAGGTCGTCGGCGGTGGGGATGGGGGAGGCCGGTGGCGGGGTAGGGGTTGGGATGGCAGAGAGAGGGAGGTATGGGTCGGGGAGAGGGAGATTGTGAGGTGAGGGAAGGGGATGGGATGGCGGCGGCTGCGTAT
>NC_057806.1:132601921-132667819 GCF_018294505.1 Triticum aestivum
AGGTCATGAGCGAGGAGGGAGCGCGGATCCGACCGTGGCCTTGGGAGAGAAGGGGAGGGGAGGGGTTGCCGGCAGCCGGGGTTGGGGGAGAGGACGGAGGACGGCACTGGCGGCGGCTGGGTGGTTGGGGATCGAGAGGGTTGGGGGTGGCGGCTGTGGGACGAGAGGGGGAGAGTGGATCGGGGGAGAGGAGTGGATCGGAGAAGATAGGGTTTGGGTGAGAGGGTGAGGGCTGCCGTTGGATCCAGAAGCATCCGACGTGGTTGATGCATGATCCTCGTGATATGCCTATGGACCAATCAGAACGTACCAAACAGTTAGACGATTTTTTGACCAAATAAATTGGTCATGATTGATTACATACAATTTTTTTATTCCTTTTTTCAATGCTTAAAATGAGTTTTTTGTTGAAAGAACTATCCAATATTTGTTCAAATGATGTCATATTTTGCACAAGTTTCATCTTAGATTGGCAAACAACATTGACAAAGGGAGTTTTCATTTTCTTGGACGAAAAAACTATTTTCCATTTTTCGAGTGCCCAAAAGGAGTTTTTTTGTGAAGGACCTCCCAAATAATTGCTGCAAAATTGGACCAAATCATTTTTCTAAAATACTAGGCCATATTTCATGCACAATTGACCAAATGGTTGGGTGTAAAAAGTTTTGATCCACCTATGGTGAAAAAGACAAATTTCCGCCGATTTAGTTGGAAGTGGGTCAAATTTGAACTGCGGCTGCCTCATAGTTTGCTCTTTATTTTTTCCAAAAATCATTTCTAGGTACATAAGTATCTATTTAATCATAGAAAAATCAAAATTTTTCCAAGATTCAACCACTAGCTAGGAACGCTCATTCCAGCCGTTTTGACCGCATCTTGAAACGAGCATAAAAAATTCAAAAAAAATCAAAAAAAATGGGAAACCTTGGCATTGTGTCATTATATGTGGCCAAGTTCCCAGGAAAAATAACAAACTTGTAATACGACAATTATTTTACAAAAATGTTCTCAGAAATGAGCTATCATGCGTGAAGATTCATGGCTTTCAAGCCAAATGATCAATCTTATGGCCACATTCATGGCATAATTTGTTCAAATGATCTCATATTGTGCACAAGGGTGCATATTGGAATTCCAAAGAATGTTTCCTAAGGGACTTTTTATTTTCTTTGCACGGAAAATTCATTTTCCATTTTCCGAGTGCCTGAATTGAGTTCTTTTTGTGAAGGACCTACCATATACTTGTTGCAAAATTGGACCAAATCAATTTTATAAAATACTAGGCCATATTTGATTCACAATTGACCAAATGGTTGGGTGTCAAAAGCCTTGATCCACCTCTGGTGAAAAAGACAAATTCCCGCCGATATAGTAGGAAGCGGGTCATATTTGAACTGCAGCTGCCTCATAGTTTGCTCTTTATTCTTTCAAAAAATCATTTCTAGATACATAAGTATCTATTTAATCAGAGAAACATCAAAAGTTTTCCAAGATTCAACCACTAGCTAGGAACGGTCAAACCCGCCCTTTTCATTGCATTTTGAAACGGGCATAAAAAATTCAAAAAAAATCAAAATATTGGGAAACCTTCGCATTGTGTCATTATATGTGACCAAGTTTCTAGGAAAAATAATACACTTGTAATACGACAATTATTTTTAAAAAGTGTTCTCAGAAATGAGCTATCACGCATGAAGATTAAGGGTTTTCAAGCCAAATGATCAATCTTATGGCCACATTCATGGCAAAGTTTGTTCAAATGATCTCATATTGTGCACAAGGGTGCATATTGGAATTCCAAACAATGTTGCCTAAGGGACTTTTTATTTTCTTTGCCCGGAAAATTCATTTTCCATTTTTTGAGTGCCCGAATTGAGTTCTTTTTGTGAAGGACCTACCATATATTTGTTGCAAAATTGGACCAAATCAATTTTCTAAAACACTAGGCCATATTTGATTCGCAATTGACCAAATGGTTGGGTGTCAAAATCCTTGATCCACCTCTGGTGAAAAAGACAAATTCCCGCCGATTTAGTAGGAAACGGGTCAAATTTGAACTGTAGCTGCCTTGTAGTTTGCTCTTTATTTTTTCAAAAAATCATTTTTAGATACATAAGTATCTATTTAATCAGAGAAACATCAAAAAAATTCCATGATTCAACCACTAGCTAGGAACGGTCATGCCCGCCGTTTTGACTGCATTTTGAAACGGGCATAATAAATTTAAAAAAATTCAAAAAATTGGTAAAGCTTCGCATTGTGTCATTATATGTGACCAAGTTTCTAGGAAAAATAATAAACTTGTAATACGACAATTATTTTAAAAAAGTATTCTCAGAAATGAGCTATCACGCGTGAAGATTAAGGGTTTTCAAGCCAAATGATCAATCTTATGGCCACATTCATGGCAAAGTTTGTTCAAATGATCTCATATTGTGCACAAGGGTGCATCTTGCAATTCCAAACAATGTTTCCTAAGGGAGTTTTCATTTTCTTTGCACGGAAAAATCATTTTCCATTTTCCGAGTGCCCGAAATGAGTTTTTTTGTGAAGGACCTACTATATATTTGTTGCAAAATTGGACCAAATCAATTTTATAAAATACTAGGACATATTTAATGCACAATTGACCAAATGGTTGGGTGTCAAAATTTTTTATCCACCTCTGGTGAAAAAGACAAATTCCCGCCGATTCAGTAGGAAGCGGGTCAAATTTGAACTGCAGCTGCCTTGTAGTTTGCTCTTTATTTTTTTCCAAAAATCATTATAGGTACATAAGTATCTATTTCATTAGAGAAACATCAAAAGTTTTCCAAGATTCAACCACTAGCTAGGAACGGTCAAGCCCGCCGTTTTGACCGCATTTTAAAACGAGCATAAAAAAATAAAAAAAATAAAAAAATGGAAAACCTTCGCATTGTGTCATTACATGTGACCAAGTTACCAGAAAAAATAATATACTTGTAATACAATGATTATTTTAAAAAAGTGTTCTCAGAAATGAGCTATCACGTGTGAAGATTCATGGCTTTCAAGCCAAATGGTCAATCTTGTGGCCACATTCATGGCATAGTTTGTTCAAATAATCTCATATTGTGCACAAGGGTGCATCTTGGAATTCCAAACAATGTTGCCTAAGGGAGTTTTCATTTTCTTTGCACGGAAAATTCATTTTTCATTTTTCGAGTGCCCGAAATGAGTTTTTTTGAAGGACCTACCATATATTTGTTGCAAAATTAGACCAAATCAATTTTCTAAAATACTAGGCCATATTTAATGAACAATTGAAAAATGGTTGGGTGTCAAAAGTTTTGATCCACCTCTGGTGAAAAAGACAAATTCCCGCCGATTCATTAGGAAGCGGGTCAAATTTGAACTGCAGGTGCCTTATTGTTTGCTCTTTATTTTTTTCCAAAAATCATTTCTAGTTACATAAGTATCTATTTAAGCATAAATACATGGTTTGGTGGCGATACGTCGAGGTTTCGATGGTGGCCCAGGGCGCCAACTCCAAAGCGCGTGAACTCGCATGCCTGGTGCGTGGTCACCACGTGACCTTGGCGTTGACATCCGTTATGGGAGGCCTAGGTATGTCTAGCGGGTTGGAAACTCCCCGGGTAGGTGCTAGGAAGAAAATTACAACGGAAGAATCTCACGAGGAGACCGACCTATGCTCAAAGATGAATTAGCAGCCAAGTGTTTGATTGGCAGTACGAGAAATGCACATGGCCAATGGGCGTGAGTTTTGGCTGAGGTTGATCATCTACTAAGAAGAATGTCTTCGCAAATTTTTAGATCAAAAGCAAAATCCTAGGTGGTACTTGCTTTGCAAAGTACCACATTGGACAGAAATATGAATGTTCAAGCTGGGCTCAAAATAATGATTGGATTGAGCTGAAATTTGGTGGAGGATGGTTATTTTGGCATTGGAAAGCACCGTATAAAATTGATACCATTTGGAAATGCCAAAGTGGTACTTCCTTCACAATGCTCTTCTATGGACAGAAACTTGGGAAAACTAGTGAGAGAAATTGGATGAATGAAATGAGCTCAAATTTGGTGTAGGTAAGTTACATAGGTATGGTTATGCCTTGGTAGATTTTCAGATGATTTGGGTAAGCCTAGATAGTACTTACTTCACAAAGCTTCTCTTGAGGTAGAAACTTTGGAAATTTCCTGAGAAAGATTTACTAGGAAAATGGAGCTGAATATTATCATGTGGCAATGATTTGGGTATGGAAGAGTGCCCAAAGAGTTTGAGGGTAATAGAAGGGGTCTAGATAAAACCTGCTTTGCAACGTGCCAATCTGGCCATAAAATATAAATTGAACCTGGGCTCACAAAGATAATTTGACTGACCTGCAATTTGGAGGAGGGTGATAATTTGGGCATATGAAGGAACTTTATAAATTTCATGTCATTTGGATATATAAAAAAGTTACTTCCTTCACAATGCTTCTAGGTGGACAAAAACTTTGGACATTTGCCAAGGAATATTTGCTAGGCAAATGGAGCTGAATTTTCTCATGCGGCAATGATTTGGATAGGAAAGAGTGCCCAAGAATTCTGAGGGCAATCAAGAATATATAAATAGCACTTCCTTCATAAAGTGATGTTGTGAACAGAATAGGAAAATGAATATTGTTGAATTATTTTTGAACTAGGCAAGGAAGTATTTTTACATTTTTGACGAAGATATGACCCAAAGAATTTATGAGATTATTTTGGGAATTTTTGGAATGACAGAAATATACGTTGCTTCACAACCTAGGGCAAAAATTGACACATGGACATGACATATAGGCAAAATTGATGAGGTGGCGCCAAGTCATACCAATCCACCACAATTTACAAGGTTATGACCATCTATATTGGTCATGATCAGCTAGAAATAAGGCAGCAGACTAGTGCTGTCTGCTTTATGACCATTTATTGTAAGGAAATTACGACCTTTCTGACCAAAATGGTCGCAATGGTTTAGGGTTTGGAGCCCCCCGAACAGCTTTTGACCAATTGGTCTAAAATGGTCATAGATTTATGACCAATTCTTCCAGGGTCACTGACAGAAGGTCATAAGTTGACATATTTCTTGTAGTGGTGGCCGACCGATTCTTCGACCGGAACTTCGAATTGGTGCGGGGCTCAGCAGGCGGGCAGGCTGCCTAAGCTGGCATGTTGACATAGTCCCACGTCGCGTGGATGTTCTCGATGTAGAAGTATGACTTTTGCCATAGTTTGGCTGACTGCAGCAGGGCGAGGGCCGGGAAGCAGACCCGGAGCATGTGTGCCACACCGCAATGCAGGCCCGGCACTGGGCCTCCTCGTCCTTTTTTGAATATTTACTGTAAAGCAAAGCTCCACAGCCCTTTATTAAATAAAGAAGTAGCAACTGTACAAGCTAGGGAAGAAAGCAAGGAATAAAAGGAAGAAAAAATAGAGTCTAACTACCTACCTACCTGTAGCTAAGTTAGAGAGTTAATCCAAGCATACAACTTGTCTCTAATATTTACTCTCATTCTATGAGCTAGAAGAGTAAGATCATGTACAAAATTACATCTCCAAGCAGCAAAGGTTGCATTTTCTCCTCTGGAAGTCCTGCCATTCCTGAGGATCCATATATTCCAAGCTGCAGTGAGCATAACTTCAAAGAAGAAGGGATGCTTAAACCTTGATCTTGCATGCTGAATACATTGCTGAATTTCAGAGCCCTTGGACCAATCAATGGAAATATAATTCCATACTCTGCGACTGAAGTTATAGTTAAAAAACAAGTGCAACCTATCCTCATAGACTAGTTCATTGCAGATAACACAGAGATTGTCATCCATATGTGATCTCCAGTGCCTACGAATTAATAAGTCCTTGGTAGTGAGTCTATTAAAAAACAACAACCAACCAAAGACTTTGATCTTCATGGTGCACTTGCTATCCCACAACCACTTACATGGCAAGATGGTTGGCAAATGAGAATGCATAAGAGTGTAAAAGCTCTTGGCAGAGTATTCACCAGATTTTCCAGGCCATATCCAAACATTTGGCAGAGTGATGTCTCTATGTAAATCCAGGATCCAAGCTTCCAAAACATGCAGCTCCAGAGAAGCCTCATGTGACAAAGGCAAGAAGAACATTGAGTATAGGTCCTGAGAGATGAGGAATTCATTCACAGAGAGTTTGTCATTAATAACAAAGGAAAAAAGCCTAGGTAACCTCCAACATAGGGGTCTTGAAGAGCCACCAATTAACCAAGCATCAGACCAGAAAAGGGAAGAGTCTCCCCTATTGATGTGAACTGAGGAGATTGTAGTATATGCATCAGAGAGCTTGAGTATATCCCTCCACTAAAAAGACCCAACTGGATCTGTAGCATGTGGAACAACATCATCATAGTAACTATTCCAGATTAAAGTAACCCATGGGATGTCTGCCTTATTGAAGAATTTGTGAAGATGCTTAAGTAGGAGGCCCTTATTTTGGATATGCAAGTTAATCACTCCAAGTCCTCCTTTTTCCTTAGGCCTACAAACCAGATCCCATGCATCCAGAGATTGCTTTGGTGCATCACTATTTCCTCTCCACAAACACTGCCTGAAGATCCTGTCAAGTTGCTTAATGATACCAGGTGGGAGCTGTAGACTGCAGAGGAAATATATGGGCATGGAAGTCAAGACTGAAGTTAACAACTGCAACCTGGAGCCTTGGTTTAGCATGGAGGAACTAGCTATCAGTCTCCTCTCCAAGGCATCAACTAAAGGCATAAAATCCACAATTCTGGGCCTGGTAGTACCAAGTGGCAGACCCAGATAAGTAAATGGCAGCTGTCCAAGTTTACATCCAAACAAAGCAGCTAGCCTGGCAGCTTCCACATCATCAATATTTAAAGGAATCATGGAAGACTTGGCAAAGTTAACTCGAAGCCCAGTGGACTGTTGAAAGGTCAGCAACATATTTTTGAGAGCCACCAACTCCTCGTCTTTGCATGGCAGTCAAAAAGATAATAGTGTCATCAACATACTGGATTATAGGGAAATCCTGGTCATGTGAAGGAATTGGGAGAGTCAGGGTTCCATGCGAGAACATCTGGTTGACCACTTACTGTAGGAGATCGGCAACAATTACAAATAGGAGAGGTGACAGAGGATCACCTTGTCTGACACCACACTTGCACTGAAACTGCTTGCCTGGTATGCCATTAAGCAAAACAGAGGAAGATCCTGTCGATAGAATTTCTTTGACCCAGCTTATCCATTTGTCATCAAACCCCTTGTGTTTAAGCATCTGCAACACAACCTCATGCTCCATAGTGTCAAAATGCCTCGTCCTTGGCAGCGGTGTCGAGCTTGAGGTAGAAAAGCTCCCCCCATAGCTCGAGCGAGGGCAGCACGCGAAGATACCCCCTCGTAGAGGCTGACGTGGGCGGAGACCAGCACCATTGTGTTCGATGTAAGATGGTGGGGCTAGACTCCATAGAAGTCGAGGAAGGAGCGGAGGAAGCTGCTCGCCGGCAGGCCGAGCCACATAGGATGTGCGACTGGAAGACGATGTGCTCGCCGTCCGCTGGCGTTGGCGAGATCTCCCTATTGAGAGGAATACGCATCTTCACACGCGACACGCGGGGGAGCCATCGCGTTTGGTGGAGGAACGCAAGATGGTCATTGTGGATGTTGGAGCCGTCCCAGTCGCTGATACGTCTCCAACGTATCTATAATTTTTGATTGTTCCATGCTATTATATTATGTGTTTTGGATGTTTATGGGCTTTATTATACACTTTTATATTATTTCTGGCATTAACCTATTAACCCAGAGCCTAGTGCCAGTTTCTATTTTTTCCTTGTTTTAGAGTATCGCAGAAAAGGAAAATCAAACGGAGTCCAATTGACCTGAAACTTCACGGAACTTATTTTTGGAAGGGAAGCAACCCGGGAGACTTGGAGTCCACGTAAGGGAAGCATAGAGGAAGCCACGAGGCAGGGGGCGCGCCCACCCCCTGGGCGTGCCCTCCACCCTAGTGGGCCCCTCTTGCCCCCCCTAACATATTTCTTCCGCCTATATATCTCCATATACTCTAGAATGATCAGGGAGCACAATCGATCGGGAGTTCCACCGCCAGAAGCCTTCGTAGCCACCGAAAGCCAATCAAGACCCATTCCGGCACCCTATCAGAGGGGGAATCCCTCTTCGGTGGCCATCTTCATCATCCTGGTTCTCTCCATGACGAGGAGGGAGTAGTTCTCCCTCGGGGCTGAGGGTATGTACATGTAGCTATGTGTTTGATCTCTCTCTCTATCGTGTTCTGGAGGTGGTACGATCTTGATGTATCGTGAGCTTTGCTATTATAGTTGGATCTTATAATGTTTTCTCCCCCTCTACTCTCTTGTAATAGATTGAGTTTCCCTTTGAAGTTATCTTATTGGATTGAGTCTTTAAAGATTTGAGAACACTTGATGTATGTCTTGTCGTGCGTATCTATGGTGACAATGGGATATCACGTGATTCACTTGATGTATGTTTTGGTGATAAACTTGCAGGTTCTGCCCATGAACCTATGCACAAGGGTTGGCACACGTTTTCGTCATGATTCTCCGGTAGAAACTTTGGGGCACTCTTTGAGGTTCTATGTGTTGGTTGGATAGATGAATCTGAGATTGTGTGATGCATATCGTATAATCATACCCACGGATACTTGAGGTGACATGGGAGTATCTAGGTGACATTAGGGTTTTGGTTGATTTGTGTCTAAAGGTGTATTCTAGTACGAACTCTAGGGCTGTTTGTGACACTTATAGGAATAGCCCAACGGATTGATTGGAAAGAATAACTTTGAGCTGGTTTTGTACCCTACCATAATCTCTTCGTTTGTTCTCCGCTATTGGTGACTTTGGAGTGACTCTTTGTTTCATGTTGAGGGATAGTTATGTGATCCAATTATGTTAGTATTGCTGAGGGAACTTGCACTAGCGAAAGTATGAACCCTCGGCCTTATTTCCTAGCATTGCAATACCATTTACGCTCACTTTTATCATTAGTTACCTTGCTGTTTTTATATTTTCAGATTACAAAAACCTTTATGTACCATCCATATACCACTTGTATCACCATCTCTTCACCGAACTAGTGCACCTATACAATTTACCATTGTATTGGGTGTGTTGGGGACACAAGAGACTCTTTGTTATTTGGTTGCAGGGTTGCTTGAGAGAGACCATCTTCATCCTACGCCTCCTACGGATTGATAAACCTTAGGTCATCCACTTGAGGGAAATTTGCTACTGTCCTACAAACCTCTGCACTTGGAGGCCCAATAACGTCTACAAGAAGAAGGTTGTGTAGTAGACATCAAGCTCTTTTCTGGCGCCGTTGCGAGGGAGGTGAGTGCTTGAAGGTATATCTTTAGATCTTGCAATCGAGTCTTTTAGTTTCTTGTTTTATCACTAGTTTATTTTATAAAAGAAAATTACAAAAAAATGGAATTGAGTTTAAATCATACGCTTCATATTTTTAATATCTTTCGTGAGTATGATGGAAAGGAAAATTGTGCCAAAGTGTTAGAAGAAGAATGCATTAAAATGTTTGGCACTAAATATTTGAATGATGAGTATGATTGCAATGTTGTTAGTATGAATTCCTTGAATATCCATGATGCTAATGATATGCAAAGCCACAAGCTTGGGGAAGCAATGTTTGATGAAGATGATATTTTTTGCCACCCAAGTTTTGATGAGCAAATTAATTACGATGAAAGCATGCCTCCTATTTATGATGATTATATTGATGAAAGTGGATTTGGAGAGGTCATGACTTTATTTTGTGATGAATCCACTATTCCGGAAGAGGTTCCAATTGATTATGAGAACAAAGTTTCTATCTATGATGATTATTGTGATGACTTGTATGCTATACAGAATAATGATATCCATGAAACTTTTCATCATGATTTTAGTTTTCAATTGGATTATGCCTCACATGATAATTATTTTGTTGAGTTTGCTCCCACTATTATTCATGAGAAGAATTTTGCTTGTGTGGAGAGTAGTAAATTTTCTATGCTTGTAGATCATGAAAAGAATGCTTTATGTGATGGTTATATTGTTGAATTCATTTATGATGCTCCTGAAAATTATTATGAGGGAGGAATTTATGCTTGTAGGAATTGCAATAATATCAAGTTTCCTCTCTATGTGCTTAAAGTTTTGGATTTATGCTTGTTTTACCTTCCTATGCAAGTTGATTCTTGTTCCCACAAGTTGTTTGCTCACAAAATCCCTATGCATAGGAAGTGGGTTAGACTTAAATGTGCTAGTCATATTCTTCATGATGCTCTCTTTATGTTTACATTCATATCCTTTATGTGAGCATCGTTGAAATCATCATGCCTAGCTAGGGGCGTTAAACGATAGCGCTTGTTGGGAGGCAACCCAATTTTATTTTTGTTCCTTGCTTTTTGTTCCTGTTTAGTAATAAATAATTCATCTAGGCTCTGTTTAGATGTGGTTTTATGTTTTAATTAGTGTTTGTGCCAAGTAGAACCTTTGGGAATACTTGGGGAAAGTCTTGTTGATCTTGCTGTGAAAAACAGAAACTTTAGCGCTCACGAGAACTGCTGCCATTTCTATTTGGAAAGGGATATTTAGTTAATTCTTTTTGGGGATGATTCATAGAGAAATTCCTCACGTCCACCAATTTATTTGAGAATTCTATGGGTTCCAGAAGTATATGGTTGATACAGATTACTACAGACTGTTCTGTTTTTGACAGATTCTGTTTTCTATGTGTTGTTTGCTTATTTTGATGAATCTATGAGTAGTATCAGAGGGTATGAACCATAGATAAGTTGGTATACAGTAGATATTACACCAATATGAATTTAGAATGAGTTCATTACAGTACCTTATGATGGTTATTTGCTTTCTTATACTAACGGAGCTTACGAGTTTTCTGTTATGTTTTGTGTTGTGAAGTTTTCAAGTTTTGGGTAAAGATTTGATGTACTACGGAATAAGGAGTGGCAAGAGCCTAAGCTTGGGGATGCCCATGGCACCCCAAGGTAATATTCAAGGACAGCCAAGAGCCTAAGCTTGGGGATGCCCCGGAAGGCATCCCCTCTTTCGTCTTTGTTCATCGGTAACTTTACTTGGAGCTATATTTTTATTCGCCACATGATATGTGTTTTGCTTGGAGCGTCATTTTATGTTATTTAGTTTTGTTTTCTGTTTGAATAAAATACCAAGATATGAAATTATTAAATGTTAGAGAGTCTTCACATAGTTGCATAATTATTCAACTACTCATTGATCTTCACTTATATCTTTCGGAGTAGTTTGTCATTTGCTCTAGTGCTTCACTTATATTAATTTGAGAGTCTTAAATAGCATGGCAATTTGCTTAAATAATCCTAATATTCTAGGCATCCAAGAATAGTAAAACTTTCATATAAGTGTATTAAATACTAAGAGAAGTTTGATGCTTGATGATTGTTTTGAGATATGGAGGTAATAATATCAAAGTCGTGCTAGTTGAGTAGTTGTGAATTTGAGAAATGCTTGTGTTGAAGTTTGCAAGTCCCGTAGCATGCACGTATGGTGAACGTTGTGTAACAAATTTGAAATATGAGCTGTTATTTGATTTACTTCCTTATGAGTGGCGGTCGGGGATGAGTGATGGTCTTTTCCTACCAATCTATCCCCCTAGGAGCATGCACGTAGTTCTTGGGTTTTGATGACTTGTATATTTTTGCAATAAGTATGTGAGTTCTTTTTTACTAATGTTGAGTCCATGGATTATATGCACTCTCACCCTTCCATCATTGCTAGCCTCTTCGGTACCGTGCATTGCCCTTTCTCACATTGAGAGTTGGTGCAAACTTCGCCGGTGCATCCAAACCCCGTGATATGATACACTCTTTCACACATAAACCTCCTTATATCTTCCTCAAAACAGCCACCATACCTACCTATTATGGCATTCCCATAGCCATTCCGAGATATATTGCCATGCAACTTTCCACCATTCCGTTTATCATGACACATTCATCATTGTCATATTGCTTAGCATGATCATGTAGTTGACATAGTATTTGTGGCAAAGCCACCGTTCATAATTCTTCCATACATGTCACTCTTGAGTCATTGCACATCCCAGTACACTGCCGGAGGCATTCATATAGAGTCGTACTTTGTTCTATTATCGAGTTGTAATCTTTGAGTCGTACTTTGTTCTATCATCATTAATAGAGCATTGTCCCAAAAAAGGCCAAAAAAGGCCAAATAAAATAAAATCAAATAAAAAGGGGCAATGCTACTATCCTTTTACCACACTGGTGCTCCAAAGTAGCACCATGATCTTCATAATAGAGAGTCTTTTGTTTTGTCACTTTCATATACTAGTGGGAATTTTTCATTATAGAACTTGGCTTGTATATTCCAACAATGGGCCTCCTCAAGTGCCCTAGGTCTTCATGAGCAAGCAAGTTGGATGCACACCCACTTAGTTTCTTTTGTTGAGCTTTCATACATTTATAGCTTTAGTGCATCCGTTGCATGGCAATCCCTACTCCTTACATTAACATCAATCGATGGGCATCTCCATAGCCCATTGATTAGCCTCGTTGATGTGAGACTTTCTCCTTTTTTGTCTTCTCCACATAACCCCCATCATCATATTCTATTCCACCCATAGTGCTATGTCCATGGCTCGCGCTCATATATTGCGTGAAAGTTTATAGGTTTGAGATTACTAAAGTATGAAACAATTGCTTGGCTTGTCATCGGGGTTGTGCATGATGAGAGCATTCTTGTGTGACGAAAATGGAGCATGACTAAACTATATGATTTTGTAGGGATGAACTTTCTTTGGCCATGTTATTTTGAGAGGACATAATTTCTTAGTTAGTATGCTTGAAGTATTATTATTTTTATGTCAATATGAACTTTTATCTTGAATCTTTCGGATCTGAATATTCATACCACCATTAAGAAGAATTACATTGAAATTATGCCAAGTAGCATTCCACATCAAAAATTCTGTTTTTATCATTTACCTACTCGAGGACGAGCATTAATTAAGCTTGGGGATGCTGATACATCTCCAACGTATCTATAATTTTTGATTGTTCCATGCTATTATATTATGTGTTTTGGATGTTTATGGGCTTTATTATACACTTTTATATTATTTTTGGGACTAACCTATTAACCCAGAGCCCAGTGCCAGTTTCTGTTATTTCCTTGTTTTAGAGTATCGCAGAAAAGGAAAATCAAACGGAGCCCAATTGACCTGAAACTTCACGGAACTTATTTTTGGAAGGAAAGCAACCCGGGAGACTTGGAGTCCACGTAAGGGAAGCAACAAGGAAGCCACAAGGCAGGGGGTGCGCCCTCCACCCTCGTGCCCCCCTGACGTATTTCTTCCGCCTATATATCTCCATATACCCTAAAATGATCGGGGAGCACAATAGATTGGAGTTCCACCGCCAGAAGCCTCCGTAGCCACCGAAAGCCAATCTAGACCCGTTTCGGCACCCTGCCGGAGGGGGACCCCTCTCCGGTGGCCATCTTCATCATCACGGTGCTCTCCATGACGAGGAGGGAGTAGTTCTCCCTTGGGGCTGAGGGTATGTACCAGTAGCTATGTGTTTGATCTCTCTCTCTCGTGTTCTTGAGGTGGCACAATCTTGATGTATCACGAGATTTTCTATTATAGTTGGATCTTATGATGTTTTCTCCCCCTCTACTCTCTTGTAATGGATTGAGTTTCCCTTTGAAGTTATCTTATCAGATTGAGTTTTTAAAGATTTGAGAACACTTGATGTATGTCTTGCCGTGCGTATCTCTGGTGACAATGGGATATCACGTGATTCACTTGATGTATGTTTTGGTGATCAACTTGCGGGTTCCTCCCATGAACCTATGCATAGGGGTTAGCACACGTTTTTTTCATGATTCTCCGGTAGAAACTTTGGGGAACTCTTTGAGGTTCTATGTGTTGGTTGGATAGATGAATCTGAGATTGTGTGATGCATATCGTATAATCATACCCACGGATACTTGAGGTGACATTGGAGTATCTAGGTGACATTAGGGTTTTGGTTGATTTGTGTCTTAAGGTGTTATACTAGTACGAACTCTAGGGCTGTTTGTCACACTTATAGGAATAGCCCAACGTATTGATTGGAAAGAATAACTTTGAGGTGGTTTCATACCCTACCATCGTCTACAAGAAGAAGGTTGTGTAGTAAACATTAGTTGCCTGAGCGACCGCCTCGCGCCATAGCCTTGGTTGCTTGTCGGCGGTGTGGAGCGGCAGCGCGAGGACAAGGCCATGGTGATTCGGAGGAGTCTTGCGACGGCGGGTTGCCGCAGCGCTCTGGCGGCAACAAGCAGCATGTTGGCAGCAAGAGATGCAGAGGTAGAAATAAGATGGAGAGCAGGGGGAGCGCGTGTGTGTTCTGCCACGCCCTCCTCCCCCTATTTATAGGCCCGCGATGGCGGAGCCGAGGAGGCAAGACATGGGGGGCATGGGATTAACTGCTCCCACTTCCCCCACGACCCCACGCCTTCCGCGCCATTAGGTGTGTGATTAAAGCGCCCTAGAAGTGAAACCATTTGCCTCCACTGCAGCGGATCCGCACGCGTGCCAAGGCCCTGTAGTGGCGGGCCCGGGCCTGCGGCAACGTCCCGTCGCGCTCGTGGGCTGGCAGGCTAGCCTGGTCTGCTGGCGCCGCACGGCAAACATGCAATGGGTGGCAAGCCTGTCTCCCGGGTGGCGCACCACTCATCCTCTACCCCGACGTTTCGGATTCACTAGTCGGCCGGCTGCTCCTTGGCGGGTCCTAACAGTCGGCATCTCCAGGAGACAGACAAAGCAAGATTACCAGACCACTCAGAGTAGGAAGGTGCCGAGGCTCCTCGATTTCAACCGTGGTGCCCCACCAGCTTCGGGGACTACTGTCGGAGTAATTGACCACGGGTAGCCTCATCGACACCCCATGGCATTTCAAGACATCGGGGCTGGCTGCGCCCCTCATAGCTTCCGGACGAAAGACCGACTCTATGGGCCATCTGGTCCAACGGCCGGCTGCCAGAAGACGGCGTGCCCCCAATAGGCGGCCCCGTGCCTCCTCAAAGTTTGCACCCATTTACCACGATGAGACGGGGCATGGCAACAGTACAACCTGCCTCCCCTGAATCCAGGGCAGAACATGGCCACAGTGCGGGCGTACCAAGTAGACACCCTTCGTTCGGTGTGGCACTATTGCCATGTAGCCCATGATGTCACCTACGTCAGAGGGAGCCATGCTCCCACGATGGGCAGTCAGTACGGCCTGCAGGCAGAAGGCCATACCTGTCCGTGAGCCACCAGAAGATGGCGAACCCCGAGCAGGCGGCATCCAGGGGGACCCGACTCCTAGCAGGCAGCCGTCCTTCCCCTTGGAGTCTGGGCGCCATTAACTTGATAAGACGGGGTGTGTCTACAGTGAGGGCCCGCCAGGCGGTGGGACTGTAGCCGTAAGCCCCCCCAGCAAAGCCTCCATCATCAAGGATGGAGCTACAGTATAAAGTAGTCAACATGACCCGCAGGCGGCGGGGCCTACCTGTCCGCCGATTCGCGGTAGCTGGCAGCCCCCAGTAGCCGACGGAGAAGCCGACGCCCAGATACACTAACGGCCGGGTCCAACCCCGGCCGGATTACCATTGCACTCCTAGGGGGTAGGCCTATATAAACCCCCCAGGCTCATCCATGCAGATGTGGAGAACCCTAGCCATCATCCACACACATAGAGAGAAGTAGAGGAGCTAGCCATGCCTTTCTTCTTCCTCTTGCAAAACAGATCAAAGAGCACACTTGTAGCTACTCTATTGATGATAGTCATCATGCGGAGAACCCCGCAGAGCAAGACTAGGGGTGTTATCTCCATGGAGAGCCCCGAACTTGGGTAAACCTCGTAGGCGTTCGAGGTCTAGCTCACTCCCGCTTCTAGAGCCTGACGACGTACTCTTGTCCATCTCCATGATAAGCCACCACCTGGCATATGTCGCTAGATATCCCCGACAACACTTGACACCGAAGCAACTCGAATACCACAACTAAAACAAAACAAAGGATTAGGTTGCAGATTAAAGTCGAAAACAAATTCATGATGGAGATTTTGATCGATATTTTCGTGCTAACAACCAAGCGGTACGATCATACGATGGGTATTACGTCCCCGAGCCATCGTGAAGCTATTAGGGCTCTTTAAGACACAATGAAGCCACAATATGAAAGGCTACTAGAAAATGAACCACTAAATGTCAAACCCCAACATCATATCATGCATTTGTTGGAAGATAAGCCTAGGTATCTACTTGAATTCCCACCCAAGAACTTCCAAAAGTTAATGTTTATGCAATTTGATCCACGGTACAAGGAGCAAAATCATCACACAACAACAACCTAACATCAAACTACGCTCCAAGGGTATCACATCCATCAACACATAACCACAAAATTTCGCGAAGTCGTCTACCTCATACCCTCGTAATTCCAATCACTACAAAAAATACACTTCCGTGATGATACATGTTTGTCACAGTAAGTCACGTTTTCTGTCATGCATGTACATCCATGACGATTTTATGATAGAATCAAGATAGTCATACATGTGCTGTCGTAGAAGTGTTCCATGACATTACCAAAATTATCATCACGGAAGTGTCCACTTCCATGATGATAAATGCCACGTCATGAAGTGCTTTCGTCAAGGGTGACCGACACGTGGCATCCACCGTAATGGGTCGCCGTTAAGCTATCGGGTCCAGTTTTGGATCCGATAACCCACTAACAGCCATGACCAATGCCGATTTTCCATGTGCCAAAATTCTCATTAGTTGACGAAACCACATGTCAACTCCGCGTTGGCACATGTGTCACTCATCCAGTGGGCGAGATGCGCCTATGATATGTTGACACATGGACCGGCCCAAAAAGTGGCCCATAAATATTAAATGGGCCGGCCCAACTAAAGGCCCACAAGATTTAGCGAACCATAATGTGTTGGCCCAGGTAAAGGCCCACAAGATTTTGCAGATCATAATGGGCCGGCCTGTAGGGTTCTACGGTAGGGAGCGTTGACTGCAAATTAAAATTTTCCCGCGGACAGAACAACCAAGTACATGCTACGGGAGATGGATCTCAGATCGTTACCACTAGACGGGCAGTGCCATGCAATGGAAGAAGAGTCGAGGTAGCACGTCTGCGTGGATCGTCCTCTCATGCGATCTCCCTCGAACAGCGGATCATCGGATCCCGCGTACAGGTTTGCGCAAGTGCACCGCCTCTAACGGTATCCGCGCTTGCAGGAGGAACACCGTGCGGCTGACTGCTAGGTCCGATCACACAGTCGGCGGTCGAGTGGAGGTGGCTATTCGCAAGACATGCAAACCCTAGTGACAGCGCCGAAGCGATCAATCGCATGAGTGTGCCGCACCAACACTTTATATAGGTGTCCGTCATGGGCTCAACACTTGGGCCTCTGCTAACTCTTGAGCATGCGTTGGTTTTCCCTTGAATAGGAAAGGGTGATGCAGCAAAGTAGCGTAAGTATTTCCCTCAGTTTTTGAGAACCAAGGTATCAATCCAGTAGGAGACTACACGCAAATCGCCTAGTATCTGCACAAACAAACAAGAACCTTGCAACCAACGCGATAGAGGGGTTGTCAGTCCCTTCACGGCCACTTGCAAAAGTGAGATCTAATAAAGATAATAAGATAAATATTTTTGGTATTTTTGTATAGATTGGAAAGCAAAGATTGCAAAATAAATAGTAAATAGAATTGTAGATCGGAAACTTATATGATGTAAAGTAGACCTGGGGGCCATAGGTTTCACTAGTGGCTTCTCTCAAGATAACATATATTACGGTGGGTGAACAAATTACTGCCGAGCAATTGATGGAATAGTGCCTAGTTATCACAATATCTAGGCATGATCATAAACATGGGCATCATGTCCGTGTCAAGTAGACAGAAATGATTCTGCATCTACTACTATTACTCCACACATCGACCGCTATCAAGCATGCATCTAGAATATTAAGTTCATAAGAACAGAGTAACGCATTAGGCAAGATGACATGATGTAGAGGGATAAACTCAAGCAATATGATATAAACCCCATATTTTTATCCTCGATAGCAACAATACAATACGTGCCTTGTTGCTTCTACTGTCACTGGGAAAGGACACTGCAAGATTGAACCTAAAGCCAAGCACTTCTCCCATTGCAAGAAAGATTAATCTAGTAGGCCAAACCAAACTGATAATTCGAAGAGACTTGCAAAGATATAAAATCATGCATATAAGAATTCAGAGAAGAATCAAATATTGTTCGTAGATAATCTTAATCATAAACCCATAATTCATCGGATCTCGGCAAACACACCGCAAAAAGAATTACATCGAATAGATCTCTAAGAAGATCGAGGAGAACTTTGTATTCAGAACCAAAGAGAGAGCAGAAGCCATCTAGCTAATAACTATAGACCCGAAGGTCTGTGGTAAACTACTCACACATCATCGGAGAGACTGCGGTGTTGATGTAGAAGCCCTCCGTGATCGAATACCCCTCCGGCAAATCGCCGAAAAAGGTCCCCAGATGGGATCTCACGGTATAGCAGGTTGCGGCAGTGAAAAAGTGGTTTCATAGCGCCTCTAGATGTTTTTAGGGTATAAGAGTATATATAGGCGAAAGAAGCAGGTCTGTGGAGCTACGAGGGGCCCACGAAGGTGGGGGTGTGCCGCCCTACCTCGTGGCCCCTCGTTGCTTCCTTGACCTCCACTCCAAGTCTCCTGGATGGCGTTTATTCCAAAAAAAATCCTCGTGAAGGTTTCATTCCATTTGGATTCCGGTTGATATTCCTTTTCTGCGAAACACTGAAATAGGCAAAAAAACATCAATTTGCACTGGGCCTTCGGTTAATTGGTTAGTCCCAAAAATAATATAAAAGTGCATATTAAATCCCATTAAACATCCAAAACAGATAATATAATACCATGGAACAATCAAAAATTATAGATACATTGGAGACGTATCAGCCTCGCACGGACCCTAAAGCCCATAAGTCTACTCAGCCAGAATCCGAACACAGCTCGGATCACATCCGACCAGTGTCCTCGGATCCGACCTCGTAGGTTCCTTCCCTTAAGCACGCGACCCCTTATGTTCAAGATGGCTTGGTCGCAGTTCGGATCACCTCCGAACTGCACGGTTGGTAGCGGCCCCTAGCAAGGCATGTCGAACACCAAGCAGACTATGAAGCTGGTTAGGCAAACTTGTACATCGTACTTCCATTCCTTTTGCCACACGATATATGTTGTCGGGCTCAAGGCGAGTCTGTCATCCTTGTGCTAGCCCGACCTCTTTCTCATTCAAGTGATGCCGACCACAAACCAGATTATCTCATAATCCTTGTCACATGGCCATGCTTATCCTGCTCAGATCACATGAGGGGCCCAGAGTATATCTCTCCTAATCGAAGGGGCAAATCCCATCTTGCTCGACCCTAAAGCCCGAAACCTACCTTTGTAACTACCCAGTCACGGAGTAGCATTTGGTTGGCCCAAAGCAAGTCTGTCACCATCCCGAGTACATGCGCAAGCTTAGGTCTTAGGACATAGAACGTATGTTGTACTAGAGACTCAAGATGACATATCACCTCGTCTCATAGTTGGGTATGTCTAACTCGGACCTTATCTCAACTCAGATCCGACTACGTCGAATCCGACCAGATCCTTTCGAGTCCATATTATCCGGTTAGCATCCAATGCTCCATGGCTAGTGAGACCAAGCCATCAACCGTGTCATATGTTAGTCTAGTCAGCTCAGCGTCCACACAGCCCTTTCGACTAGGGACCTTTTTGGACAGTCATCATACAATGCATAGTCCCACAAACAAGTCACGTACTTGCTGATACACATCATTGATAATGTCCAAGGACTATCTTTATTCATAAACACATAGGAAATATCAACATACACGATTGCCTGTAGGGCATATCTCCAACACGGCCCAGCTAAAGGCCCAACATTCTTAGTTAAGGCCCGTACGGCTAGTGTCAAATCAGCCCGTTAACGACCCATCCTAAACTTGTCATCATCGTGGCCCATGGTCACTTCTGGCCCATTAACAGTCCGCTAAGTATTTGGGCCGAATTACGACCCGGTGTATTTTCGACCTGTTAAAGGTCCTGCTTCATTTGGGTCCATTTATAGGCCATTGAAACTTCCGGCCCATAAACGACCGTGAAGGATTTGGGTCATATTCGGCCATGTCTGACATTCGGCCTTTTAGAGACCCACTATAGATTTGAGCCACTTTCAGCCTGTTATGACTTTCGGCCTGTTAACGTCGGACGAAATCCATAGGCCATATGTGACCCAACTCACGTCAGGCCTATTAATGACCCATATAAAAATGACACTAATCAAGCCCGACTGAACTTCCGGCCTGTTATAGGCCCGTGTAGTAGGTCGACGCATTTATGGCCCGTCTGAATTTCGGCTTGTGAACGATCCATATTGTAAATGGGCCACCATTTCGGGCTGGTAAGACCAGTGGGTTATTTTGCACAGTCAGGGCCCAATCTCACTTTTGGCCTATTAGTGGCCCATGTTTTTTATGGGCTCCAGATATTTACACCCGTAAACGACCTATTGTTATTGAGGGCCCAAATTATGTTTAGGCCTGTTAAGGGCCCACTATGGGCACATGCCTACCAGAAAAATATGAAAGCTTATGCTGATTCAGGCCCATATATTTTTAGTGGCTTACATGCAAATTTCGGCCCATAAACGTTTTTAGCCCAATTGGAATGGGCCCGATGAATGTTGGCATGTTGGGCTCCTACGAAGCTTTCGGCCGGATACATTACTAAGATAAACCTACATTGTACAAAAATAGTATTGGAATTACTGAAGCCTTCGGCAGCATCATAAATGTTGTATCACAACAAAATAAATTCCAACCATACAACAAAAGGCCTGTTGGCATAAAGTTTACAGTCCTTGCAGATAAAAGCACCATCAGATGTATAGAAGCACAGATCATTTGACCCGATTGCTAATGTTTCAGGCTCTAGAATCTGATGGAGCAACATGATCCTCCCCTTTTTCCGCCATTGCTCTTGAATAATGAAGCAAATGTATGATAGTCTGGTTTCAAAACCATTCATATCTTGACGACATTTGTTAACCACAATTGTTGTTTCCGAAACGACGTCCATTAGGGATTGGACTTTTGTCTGGAGCATAGATATATCACTCTGTCTGGTCGGAAGATTTTGCTCGGTAGGCGATTTTTACGAGGTTACCTTGACAACCAACACAAAATTACGCAGGAAGGTGCTTTTTGCACTATTAGTGGAGAGATACTGACACACTGTAGCAAGAGGTGACATTTTGCCTATGGTAGCCTCGTCACCTTCAGGTGGTTGTGGCTGTTAAATCATTTGTTCCATAGGTTGCTGAAAGTTTGAACTTCTAGATTAGTGTACTAGATAAGTTACTAATGAGACAAAAACAAACAAAGTAGGTTTCACGTTTATACATAACTTATTTTGGTGAACTACTGTAATACATTAGCATGTATTGTAGTGCCAACTACATAATAAATCACTTTCGGAACATATGTCCATGTAGCATGCCTTCTGTATTGTCTATTTCCTCACATTCGTTGACATCTAAGGATAAAGAGACATGGTTTAAAGTAGGATGAACATAGTATGACATCATTCATATCATGGGCAAACATATATAAAACAAACAGGCTATTGTATCATTGTGTGCGCACGTGAACATCACAACTAGATTACAGATCAAGACCAAAAGAATATCCTTCATATCTTTGAAACCATGTAAGGTGAAATGATACGTTAAGACAACTATGTATAAAAGTGAAATAAGTAACTGACATTGGCTGCAAACCAAGCAGTTAAATGAACACATCACAGTACCAATCATTTCAAAGGCAGGAGGAGTAAGGACCTACAACAGCGGCTTGAACTGGTGTGCTCATGCCCTTCATCTTGCTGGTGTGGCAATCCTTGAAGATTTGCACTGCATTCGGTTTAGGTTCTTTTTGGACCGCACGGGCTTTCCTTTGTACTTGGAACAAGTCAATATAGATACGATAATATGGGACAGAAAAAAGAAGGAACCAGCAGCTATTTACAAGAGCCTCACAGTGTGCAATATAGCTATGAGATTCTGTTGTGTGTTGGAATTTCACTTTAGAACGGTTGGTCTTGTTCGTCAAATAGTTAGCCTTGAAGAAGATACACTTGTAAGGCACATACATAAATACAAGTTCAATATGTGGTCTAATCAAATACATATACCATACCTGATACTTTGGACCAGACCAGTGTTTAACAAGGGCTGTCCAGTCTTCATCTATAATATTTTGCACTGGAGATGTTTGGGCGATTTCATTGTTAGCCTTGCCTTCAAAGTGAGATTTTTCTAAGGTGGTACCGATATTGTCGTAGAGCAGACTGAAAAAATGAGTGCATGCTTGTTTAGTTGCATCATCTTTTGGATCCAACTTGAACCTCATATGTTGAAAAAAGAATGTGAGTCTTATGAGGAGGAAGCTACAAATTATGGGATAGAGCAGCACGATATTAAAAATTGCGATGAATAACATTACTTACGGATAAATGGTCAAGGAAGGTGTTAAACTAGGTATTGTCTTTCTCATTACTATATTAGATCCATGTTGGGAGGATACGTGCATGACACCTAACGGCAATGGCTGCCTCTGATACTAACTAGGCTGACTCTGTAGCATCACATGGCCTTTTTAAACCTGCCTCGAAATGGATATCCATTCTCCCTCCTTTATATTTTGTTAATCTATCAAGCATTATCCCTGATGTCCGTTTCCGCTTGCGCTGTGGTGCTAGTTGAACAACGAATATGGAAAGTGTTAGTGCACATCAAACTATGAGAGTACATATAATGGAGCATGCAACTGCAACTTGACTCGGTCAGGTACCACCTTGGTGTTGATGCTCATGAGGTTCATCTGATTTTGCCAAGTCCTGTTGTGTCAGCAGTGCTTCGGAAGTAGTGTTAGGTGTGAAGGCAGCTTGGGAACTGGCCAGTTCTTGAGCAAATGAACGAGTAACTCGTTGAGATGCTCGTACAGTTGAAGCGGATGCTGCAGCTGGTGGATCAGGTGATACTATGTTTGTAGATTTAGCCGGTGGACTTGGACCTTCTACTGCACTATAAGTACCAGCAGAATCTTGAGGGCATATCCTTTTGCATTTCATCCGATGAGTAACACCATTCCCTACTACTTTGATGTAAGGCAAGCACATGATAGGAGGATGTAATATATACAAAAAAAGACAACATTGCATATTCACACGTATGATAGGAGGATAGAATATGTATGAAAGAGAGTAAGCAGATGGCATTTCAATGAAATTAGAAGAAATGAAAGCTAGGCACCATATGAACATGCAACCAATATCACTCTAGCAGGGAAAAAGTGTCTCGTCGTAAGTGCCATTTCAAGAAATTAGAAGCAGTACAATCTAGAAGACAATGCAAGATGCAACCTACATCACACTCCCAAGTTAAATGTGTCTTATGGGTAAGTGATTATTGCAGGTATAAGTTGTAAGCTACACAGGTGCAATTCAACAAAATCAGAAGCAATACAAACTAGACATCATATGGAACACATAACCACATATAATAGTTCCAAGTTAGAGCAAGCACCTGCGATGGTGGAGTAGGGAGATGTACTGATCATCTACATGTATGTTCTAGAAACAGGAACATGTGTCATATTCACAAGCATTATGTGTAAAGTAAGCAGATGCAATTCAACAAAGTTAGAAGCAATACAAGCTAGACATCATACGTAATATGCAACCACGTATAATAGTGCCAAGTTAGAGCAAGCACCTGTGATGGTGGAGTAGGGGAGATGTGCTCATCATCTACACAGCTAAGTTGACTGTCCAGCCTTGTGTTGTCTTGCGAATCTTCTTGGGAGGATGGCAGAGTAGAATCTGTAGAGACCCTCTGTTTGAGTTGCTCCGAAGGACCACCATCATCCACTGCCGGACTAATCTCCTTCAGCTGTATTGATTTTGCATTGTGAAGTCAAACCGATAAGAAAAAGGAATAAAATTCACTCTTCAGAACTCATTCATGCATGATACTGACGAACACTACTTGGATGAAAGGCAAACACATGATACGAGGATGGAATATGTACGAAAAACTGGATGGCGTGACATATTCACACCTATGATGTGGTAACTAAGCAGAAGGCATTTTAACAAATTAGAAGCACTCCAAGCTAGACACCATATGGAAGGTGCAATCAATATCACTCTGCCAAGTTAAAACTGTCTCGTCATAGGTGGCGTTCATCAAACTAGAGTCACTACATGCTAGAAATCATATTCAAGACGCAAACCAATATCACACTACAAACATAAAAGGTGTCCCATCATAAGTGACTGATGCAGGATACACAAGAAGAGTAGTTTCATCTAAGAACACATTGTGATAGATAGATATAGTATGTACCAAAAACAGGAAAGCGTTTCATATTCACATGTATCATGTGTAAGCTAAGCAGATGCAGTTTACACTAATTAGGACCAATACAAGCTAGACACCATATGTAACATGCAACCAGATATCACACTGCCAAGTTAGAGCAATCACCTTGGATGGTGGAGTAGGGGAGCGGAGGCTTGGAACCTGTAATGCACTAGCAGTACAAGGAGAATTCGTATAGATGCTCCGTTTACGTTGTCGCGGAGGACCACCATCATCGCCTTCCTTACTCTTTTCCTTCCTCTTTTTTGATTTTTCCTTGTCAACTCAAACCCACAAGAAAAAGGAATAAAATTTGCTCTTCAGAACTCATTGATGCATGATACCGACGAACACTATTTTCATGTAAGGTAGCCACATGATAGGAGGATGGAATATGTATGAAAAACAGGACAGCATGACATATTGACATGTATGCTGTATAAAGTGTAAACTAAGCACAAGGTGTTTGAACTAGTTAGAAGCAATGCAAGCAAGAAACCATATGGAAGATGAAACCAATATCACTCTGCCAAATTAAAAGGGTGGCTTAACAAATGTATTTGACCAAATTAGAAGCAATACACGGCAATAGGCTAGAAATAATATGCAACGAATAAAGCTGTATCATCGTAAGTGATTGATGCAGGATACAGAAGAGAGGTAATTTCATGTAAGAACATGGTTAACACATAGATGTAGTGTGTACCAAAAATAGGAAGACATGTCATATTCACAGGTATAATGTGTAAACTAAGCAGATGCAATTTACCCTAATTAGAAGCATTACAAGCTAGACACTTTATGCAACATGCAACCACATATCACACTGCGAAGTTAGAGCAAGCACCTGCGGTGGTGGTGCAGGGAAGTGCGGTCTTCAAGTATAGAGCTATGTTCAATATCTTCACTTAGGCTTGTTGTTTCTTGAGAATCATGTGGAGAGGATGAAACTGCACTCTTTATAAGAGTAGTGCGTCTCATAGTAACCCACGGGCATGACTGTCTCATCATAAGCAATAGATGCAGGATACACAAGAACAATAGTTTGATGTAAGAACATGGTGTGATAGGTAGATGTAGTATGTACCAAAAACAGGAAGGCATGTCATAATCACATGTATAATGTGTAAGCTAAGGAGATGCAATTTAACAAATTAGGAGTGATACAAGCTAGGCAGGAGTAGCAGGAGAATCTAGAGAGATCATCTATTTCGTTTGCTCTAGAGTACCACCATCATTCCGTGCCTTTGTCCTTTTAGATTTTGCCTTGTCAAGTAAACACACAAGCAAAAGGAATGAAATTCACACTTCCAAATTTGTTGATGCATGATACTGACTCCTACCTCTTGAGCACTGCGTTGGTTTTCCCTTGAAGAGGAAAGGGTGATGCAGCAAAGTAGCGTAAGTATTTCCCTTAGTTTTTGAGAACCAAGGTATCAATCCAGTAGGAGACTACACGCAAGTCACCTCGCACCTACACAAACAAATAAGAACCTCGCAAGCAACGCGATAAAGGGGTTGTCAATCCCTTCACGATCACTTACGAGAGTGAGATCTGATAGAGATAATAAGGTAATTTTTTTTGGTATTTTTATGATATAGATTGAAAGTAAAGATTGCAAAGTAAAATAGATCGGAAACTTATATGATGGAAGATAGACCCTGTGGCCATAGGCTTCACTAGTGGCTTCTCTCAAGATAGCATAAGTGTTATGGTGGGTAAATAAATTACTGTCGAGCAATTGATAGAAAAGTGCATAATTATGAGAATATCTAGGCATGATCATGTATATAGGCATCACATCCGTGACAAGTAGATCGTAACGATTCTGCATGTACTACTATTACTCCACACATCGACCGCTATCCAGCATGCATATAGAGTATTAAGTTCATAAGAACAGAGTAACGCATTAGGAAAGATGACATGATGTAGAGGGATAAACTCAAGCAATATGATATAAACCCCATCTTTTTTCCTCGATGGCAACAATACAATACATGCCTTGCTGCCCCTGTTGTCACTGGGAAAGGACACCGTAAGATTGAACCCAAAGCTAAGCACTTCTCCCATTGCAAGAAAGATCAATATAGTAGGCTAAACGAAACTGATAATTCGAAGAGACTTGCAAATATAACAAATCATGCATAAAATATTTCAGAGAAGAATCAAATATTGTTCATAGATAAACTTGATCATAAACCCACAATTCATCGAATCTCGACAAACACACCACAAAAAGAATTAAATCCATTAGACCTCCGAGAAGATCGAGGAGAAATTTCTATTGAGATCCAAATAGAGAGAAGAAGCCATCTATCTAATAACTATGGACCCGAAGGTCTGTGGTAAACTAATCACACATCATTGGAGAGGCTATGGTGTTGTTGTAGAAGCCCTCCGTGATCGATTCCCCCCCCCCCGGCGGAGCTCCGGAAAAGGCCCCAAGATGGGATCTCTTGGGTACAGAAGGTTGCGGCGGTGGAAATAGGGTTTCGTGGTGCTCCTGGATGTTTTTGGGGTATATGGATATATATATGGGAGGAAGAAGTAGGTCGGTGGAGCTGGGAGGGGCCCACGAGGGTGTGGGGCGCGCCTCCCTACCTCATGGCCTCCTCGCTCCTTTCTTGATGTCTACTCCAAGTCCCCTGGATCACGTTTGTTCCAAAAATAACTCTCCCAAAGGTTTCATTCCATTTGGATTCCGTTTGATATTCCTTTTCTGCGAAACACTAAAATAGGCAAAAAAACTACAATTTGCACTGGGCCTTGGGTTAGTAGGTTAGTCCCAAAATAATATAGAAGTGTATAATAAATCTCGTTAAACATCCAAAACAGATAATATAATAGCATGGAACAATTAAAAATTATAGATACGTTGGAGACGTATCACTGATGAACATAACTTTTATGTATGGCAACCACATTGTAGGAGGATGGAATATGTACGAAAAATGCTAAGCAGAAGGCATTTCAACAAATTGGAAGCAATGCAATCTAGACACCATATGAAAGATCCAACCGAAATCACTCTACCAAGTTAGATGTGTCTCATTATAAGTGGCACTTCAACAAATTAGAGGCAATACATGTTTAAAATGATATGCAAGACACAACCAATATTACACTGTCAACTTGAAGGTGTCTTGTCAGAAGTGATTGATGAGGGATACACAAGAAAAGTAGTTTGATGTAAAACACATGGTTAATAGAAAGACATTGTATGTACCAAAAATAGGAAGGCATGTCATATTCACAGGTATAATGTGTTAACTGAGCAGATGCAATTTACCCTAATTAGAAGCATTACAAGGTAGACACCATATGCAACATGCAACCACATATCACACTGCCAAGTAAGAGCAAGCGCCTGCGATGGTGGTGTGGGGGAATTGCGGTCATCAACTAGAGAGCTACGTTAACTATCTTCATTTAGCCTTGCTGTTTCTTAAGAATCTTGTGGGGGAGGAAGACACTGCACTCTTTAAATGAGTAGCGCGTCTCACAGTAACCCACTGGGGTGATTATCTCATCATAAGTGATTGACGAGGGATACAAAAGAGAACTAGTTTGATGTACGAATATGGTTAATAGACATATGTAGTATGTATCAAAAACAAGAAGGCGTGTCATTATAAAAGGTATAATGTGTAAAGTAAGCAGATGCAATTTAACCAAAATGAAGCAATACAAGCTAGACACGATATGCAACATGCAACCACATTTGACAGCACGAAGTTAAAGCAAGCACCTGGGATGGTTGTGTGTGGCAATTGAGACCATCAACTGCAGAGCTATGTTTACTGTCTCCATCTGCTGATACTACACCCTTTAGAGCGCTGAAATTCTTAGTGCTTATCTTCGAATTACACTGGAGCGACTTCTGTCTTTTGTTTTTTGTATTCATCAACACTGCGTCAGAGTCTGAAATACCCATGCATAAAACAACAATAGTGTGAGTATGGGTGAAGTGTGTGCACAAGTAGTATAGTGTAAAGGTAGAAGATAGCAGGTCGTGAGAAATAAATGACGGGAGACATATGATAGCTCTACAACATGCATGGCACACAAAATTACTAGATTCTAGGATTTTGAAACATGAGCACATGGATGGCTGGGAAATGCAGATGCTCCTCCAGCACACCACAAGGTGTGGTCCTATGAAAATAATAGTCGACTCGAAACAAATAGGTCAATCCATTTTCTCTCCACCGTCCAATGTACAAAGAATGGGAAGATCACCTTCATCTACCTCCAGGCAGTCAGTGTTACGATCTTCCTCGAAACGCCAGCGACCACCAGCCAAGTGTAACGCCCCGAGACCGTTGCGCCAGGTGTCTTCCAGTTATTCGTTGTTGTTGCCTTGTCATTTGCTTGCGTGTTGCATCTTGTCATGTCATCATGTGCATTGCATCATCATGTTTTCAGAACTTGCATCCGTCCCGGCCTCCTCGTTCTCTCCGTTGTCCGTTCTGAGCCCAGACACACTTGCACGGGCCCGATGCATGTCTGAAATAGTATTTTATAAGTGGCCGGAGAATGTTCTCGGAATGGGATGAAAGTTGGCATGCAGTGTTGTTATAGTGTTAGTAGGTCGCCTGCCAAGTTTCATCGCATTCGGAGTTCGTTTGATAGCCCAACGGATAACTATAGCGACATTATAGTCGGTCTAACGTCGGACATTTTCGGTCTTCGGAAATAGTGCTAGGCCCTCCCTCTCTCTTCTCCCCCTCGCAGTCTCGCCACAGCCCACCTAGTCCACCCTCCTTCCCCTCTTCGCTTCCGGAGTTGTCCGATGCGACCGCACGGTCCGAAACCCTCTCTGCACAGTGCATCGAACCTCTCACGTGCGCGTCCGAAATTGTCCCCGACCCGACCTGGGCAGTCGTCACCGTTGGATCCGGATCATCCCCAAACGTCTACAAAACATCTCCGTTTTGTTATTTGGACTTCCTACCATATTTTTCTCGACCGCCCGATTACGATCGGAGGGACGAGATCGCCCCTAATCTAACCCACTCACTATATAACTAGTCTAACCCTAGATCCTAGGAGGGCTGTCCCATCCAATCCCCACGCCGCCGCCACTCCCTTTGTTTTCAACGCCAAGCCAACCAGCTTCTTCCCCGATCCAAATCCTCCTCGTTTTCTCCACCCAACCAACCCAGCTCATCCCCTGGATCCCTCGTAGTCAACCTAAGCTAGCCACTTCTCGATCCCATGGTCACTAGGCCATGACCGCGCATCTCCTCCCATCCCTCGTCCCCAATGCCCGTGCTGCCGGCCCTCTTCCACAGCTCGCCGGCACCGCCCACAGGAGACCACCTGCGCCGAGCCGCCCAGCGCCATTCTGCCGCATCCGGCCACGCCGCTGGCAAGCCCCTGCTTCCTTGCTCGCCGGCGTCCTCCTCATATTAACGCAGATCCGTGCCTCCCTCCTTTTTCCTGCACTGCCTTGTCGCCGGAGCAAAAGCTCCATCCATCACCGCTGCCTGCCTGCAACCTCTGCCTTCGACGCCGCCCCTATTTCATCCAAGGTCGAGGACGAGCCTGATTCGTCCAGTCGCGTTGACCCCATCGCCAGATCCCGTGCGCCCCTGCCCGGTCAGGTCATTCGAGGCCACCTCCTCACGCGCATGGCCCGCAAGCCGCGCCTTGCACCTCCAGGCTCAGCTGGGCCTCAGCCCGACGTGAGCAGTCCCCGTTCCCTATGCACTTTTGGGCCGGCCAGTTTCACCCCGTTCGTTTTTTCCAGTTGGCAGCGAATTATTAATTTCTCAGAGCATTGCATATTTACAGAACTGCCCCTATTTTTAACTGCTAATAACTTTTGAACCATGCATCCATTTAAAACATGTCATTTATGTAACACGGCTAGAATTTCATCTAGTTTCATAATATGCCATTTTCATGCATGTTTAAAATGTCTAAAATGCTGTTTGTTTAAATCTGCTCCTATGTCATGCTAAAATGCTTTAATTCATAACAAATTAACCGTAACTCCGAATTTAATAAACTTTATATGTAAATGGGGTAGAAAAATGCCTAGTTTAACATGGTGTACATTTTTTTGCATGTTTAATAACTCTAAAATTGTGTTTAGGGCAGAACAGTACCAAATCTATAATATGCTCATGAGGAGTTTTCCGGAATTGTGTTCGTTGCTTCCGGCCTCGTTTAAACTTGCCTAGATAGGTAGTTTTCATTTGCTTCACCCTCTTGCCATGTTTAAACAACATTTAATATTGTTGAGTACATAAACGAGAGAGAACTAAAGAAGTCATGTGGTGTTTTCTTCAATATGCAACTCCGTTGCATAATGAGCTCCACTTAATTTGTAGGATTGTTTGTGCTCTTTGCCATGCCATGCTTAATTAAACCGGACATGCATCATACTTGATTGTGCATCATGCCATGCTTATGTGTTGGTTGTTTACTATGTTGTGTGCTTCTTTCCGGTGTTGCTTCTTCGGGTTGGTTCCGTTAACGTCGCGTTTGTGAGGAACCATTCGACTACGTCCGTTTGTCTTCTTCATGGATTCGTTCTTCTTCCTTGCGGGATTTCAGGCAAGATGACCATACCCTCGAAATCACTTCTATCTTTGCTTGCTAGTTGCTCGCTCTATTGCTACGCCTATGCTATGATACCTACCACTTGCTTATCATGCCTCCCATATTGTTTAACCAAGCCTCTAACCCACCTTGTCCTAGCAAACCATTGTTTGGCTATGTTACCGCTTTGCTCAGCCCCTCTTATAGCACTGTTAGTTGCAGGTGAAGATTGAAGTTTGTTCCTTGTTGGAACATGGAGATGTTGTTCCTTGTTGGAACATGTTTATTGTTGGGATATCACAATATCTCTTATTTAATTAATGCATCTATATACTTGGTAAAGGGTGGAAGGCTCGGCCTTATGCCTGGTGTTTTGTTCCACTCTTGCCGCCCTAGTTTCCGTCATATCGGTGTTATGTTCCCGGATTTTGCGTTCCTTACGCGGTTGGGTTATAATGGGAACCCCTTGACAGTTCGCCTTGAATAAAACTCCTCCAGCAAGGCCCAACATTGGTTTTACCATTCGCCACCTAGCCTTTTATTTTCCTTGGGTTCTGCAGACTCAAGGGTCATCTTTATTTTAACCCCCCCGGGCCAGTGCTCCTCTGAGTGTTGGTCCAGCCGGGCGATGTCCGAGGCTACCAGGGGCAACTCTGGGCTGGCTTACCCGACGTCTTGCTCATCCGGTGTGCCCTGAGAACGAGATATGTGCAGCTCCTATCGGGATTTGTCGGCACATCTGGGTGGCTTTGTTGGTCTTGTTTTACCATTGTCGAAATGTCTTGTAACTGGGATTCCGAGTCTGATCGGGTCTTCCCGCTAGAAGGAATATCCTTCGTTGACCGTGAGAGCTTGTTATGGGCTAAGTTGGGACACCCCTGCAGGGATTTGAAGTTTTGAAAGCCGTGCCCGCGGTTATGGGCAGATGGGAATTTGTTAACATCCGGTTGTACAAAACCTGAAGTTTATCTTAATTAAAATACATCAACTGCGTGTGTAACTGTGATGCTCTCTTCTAGGCGGAATTCGGGAAGTGAACACGGTGTTGGAGTTATGCTTGACGTAGGTTGTTCTAGGATCACTTCTTGATCATAGTTTCTCGACCGTGCTTTGCCTTCTCTCCTCGCTCTCTTTTGCGTATATGTTAGCCACCAAATATGCTAGTTGCTTGCTGCAGCTCCACCTCATACCTTTTACCTTACCTATAAGCTTAAATAGTCTTGATCGCGAGGGTGTGAGATTGTTGAGTCCCCGTGACTCACAGATACTTCCAAAACCAGTTTGCAGGTGCCGATGAGTCCGTGCAGGTGACACAACCAAGCTCAAGGAGGAGCTCGATGAAGATCTTGTCCTTTGTGTTTTTTCGTTCTAGTTGATCAGTAGTGGAGCCCAGTTGGGGTCGATCAGGGATCTGTGTAGCATTTGGGGTAGTCTTCTTTTATTTTGGTTCCGTAGTCGGACCTTGATTGTATCTAGATGATGTAATGCTTTATTCATGTAATTGTGTGAAGTGGCGATTGTAAGCCAACTATGTATCTCTTTCCCTTATTGCATTACATGGGTTGTGTGAAGATTACCTCACTTGTGACATTGCTTTCAATGCGGTTATGCCTCTAAGTCGTGCTTCGACACGTGGGAGATATAGCCGCATCGAGGGCGTTACAACTTAGTAATCAGAGCCTTCCCCGACCTTAGGAGCCCCCATTGCTTGATCGAATTAGCGGACGAGTTGAGTCTAGAAAAATGTTTTGAGTCATTTAGGAATTATATATCGGAGAATTAGGAATTCTTTTTACTCCCCAGTCCCTTCATCGCTCTGGTAAGGCTTCCTGACGTAGAGTTTTGACTCTTCTCTTCTCAAATTTCACTAAAAAAATTAGGATCACGCGGGTATCTTGGAATCGTTCCGATGGTTTTGTGACGAGAACATTGTTCTTGGTGCCTCCTGTCATTTAGGGGTTGTGGCAGTGTCCCGGGGAGTTGAGCTCCGAGGTGTTGTCGTCACAATTTTATCGTTGCAGTTCTGGAATACCTGAGATTAGCTTCGCCGACATAAAATATCTCTTTTATGCACTTGTTGGTGAGATAACCTCGACGCCACCCAGTACTGGGGCGGGAGTTTGGGAGTATTGCCATAACTCGTATAACGGATGCTTTTCGAAGGATGAGGTAGACGATTTCCGAAGGTTTCTTGGTTATGTGTTGAAGGATGGATACAATTGGATGTAGGATTTGTTAGTTTTGGGTGAGATATTATGCTTCCCCTGTATCCCCAACACCTGATTGCATAACCGGGAAAATTTCGGGAGTTTATAAGTGGGAATTCAAGTAGCTCCTTGGATTTCTTTCTGACAGATGTATGATTTGAAATTGGGGTTCGACGTCTAGTGGTCCGCCTATTCACGGTTGGTTTTACAGTGGTCTTGTTGTGTCTTAAAGAGTCCTTGGCTATGCCGACTCGGGGACGCTTCGTATGTCATGTGCACTGCCTTGTACATGATGGTGCTGTACGATCGAGCCCGTGTAGGCCCCACCATGAAAACTTCGGACGAAATCTCTATCATATGTTTGTTCCGGGTTATTCTACAAGCCAATCCTTTGTTTTTGCTTTGAGTTGTGGTATTCGAGTTGCTTCGAAGTCAAATGTTGATTCCATACCTTTCCTAAATGGTGTTCTCATACTCCGATGTGAATACTAATCCTTCTTGATAATTGAGATTGTCATGTCAATCCTTTTCAACCGGCGAGTTTTCTCTTCAACTGGATCCGATCATTTCAACATTCGCAAGATCAACTCAAGTCTTCTCAACGGTGTTTGTTTCATCCGTCTCCAAGTTGCCTTTGTTTTTCCCGCCCTCCCACCCTTGTTTCTTCAAGGACTCAGATTTCTTAATCAAGTATCCTTTGATTCATGTGTAGTCTCTCCATTCTTTTCCTTCATGTTCTTACCCGGTGATTCTCATGAAGATTCTAACGGAGCTTCAAGTTTGTCACTCTTCACTCGTTTTCTTCTCCGGTGGATTCAAATCAAGCTTTCGGTGTTGATCATATTCTTTTCCTTAATTCAAATACCTTCTCATACCGGTGCACCTCATTATCATTCCACTTCTCGCTATTTATTGTTCCGGGGTGTTCAAGATATCTCGAAAATTCGTATTTCCACTCTACATTCGTTCAAGCTCTTTCGAGGATGTTATCTCATTCAAGTCATTAATTCTACCGGTGCAATATCTCTTTTCGAGCAATCGTTCTACAGTGTTTCTTTTGAGTGGGCCCTAACCTACAGGTCTTTTTCCAGGATCTTACCTGACTCTTCTCTTTTTCCGGAGTTATTCTCAAATTATTTTCTAAAGTTTGACGTAAGAATGAATTATCATCAGTCTCTTGTTTTTCTCGAAGATCTGTCGAATTCTTTTCATCGTTGGTTCAACCTTGCTAATTTTCATCCCGGAGCATCTCAACTATTTGGTGTGTTCCTCATCGTCATTCTCTACATTTGAAGACCGAAGAAGAGTTTTCCCTTGAATCTTGTTTTGTTCTATCAAAGATTCATGGTTCTAGCGTTATGCCATCCTCTCATAATTGTTTTCGATTGTGAGATTTCTTTTCACCCATCTGAAGTAATTCAGAGTATTTTTCAGTTTGATTCTCCGGAGCCCATCGTCTCATAAGTATTCATTCACAGCTTTCAGTTATCGTTCTCCTAATCTTACCGATGCATCGATCAATTATCCTCTAATCGGCTCGTGATCTCTTCGTTCTCATGTATCTAAATCCTCTCAAACATCTTTGTTCTTTTGCTAATTCTTCCCAGTGCTTCTTTATCTTTTCTTCAATCGTTTTTCAATTCTAACGGTGGTTCGTTCAAGATGTCTCTTCCTTCGTTATCATATCAATTCATTCGTTCTTTCCAATCCCGACTGGTGATTCGTTGAAGACCTTCCCAAGTAGGCGCTATTTCTCTCTTAATCCTTGCTACGATAATAAGTAGTGTGCCAAATCCGTTGATTGTCATCAATTTGATTGGTGAAGGATACGCATAACGTAATTCTTATTCTTGCTTCATCCAAGTGATTAATTCTTTATTATGGAGGCTCATCAAATTCTCGGTTTCACTTGATTCATTTTTGTTTCCCGGAGTCCCAAGCTCTCGCAATTATATCACCACGGAGATTCATCTAAATCATCGCAAGATTCACCTTGTGTTTTCAACTTCTCTGTCCTTCCGTTTGATCATCCTTTTGTTACCGGAGTTCTTCATCAAGGTTCAACATGATGGTTCATCAAGGTTTTTATCACTTCTCGAAGTTTTCATCAAGATTCTTTTCTAAGGAGCTCAAGTATTCTTCATCTTGCAATCCGGAGTGCAATTCTTCCTTCCGTATCAATAGAGGTGGTATTATGTCATTCTTGATAATTTGAGTTCATGTTCCATGTTTCACATGTTGTTAAGAATGAGATATCTTAAATCCATCAATCTCTTCATTGGAGTTTTCTTGGGTTATAATTCACCTAAAGCCTTCTGTAAGGATTGCTGCTATTTATGGTGCTCATAAATGACCCAAGTTCTTCATCTTTCATCCCGGTGAAATAAGTTTCTCATCTCCTTGTGGATATCAACCCAATCTATCGTTTCCGTCAGTGGCAGAATTTCAACTCAGTTTTGAGATGTCGTCCATTAGCCCAAATCAAGCCTATGTTTTAGTTGTTGGGTTTCCAACAACTCCGTTCGACCCTTCTCCTAAAGATGCCTTTTCAAGCTCTGTTGTGGCAGAAGTTGGCATCTTCTTCTCCATTCTTCTATTTCAATTATCTATCTTCTATTCTTTTGTTCCGGAGTCATTGTGATGTTGCTCTTTTCTCTCATCATCTTGGATCATGTTCTTTTCATGCCTATCCATTTAACCGGAGTGTTGTGCCCTTTTGCTCAAGTTCTTTTTGCCTTATCAAGCCTCGCATCTCTTTTCAACCGGAGTGATGTCTGAGATCCTTCTTACCCCTTGTTCCATTCATTCAATAGCTCCGGAGGCAGTGTGTTGTGATTTCATCAAGTATCTTCTCATCTTACCAAGTTCTTATTCAATTCCTTTTCTTTTCAATCAGAGTGCTGCCTGAAGTTGTTCTTCCTTGTTCCTCTTTACTAACGGAGTGTTTTCAACTTTGTTCTTCTCCGTTGCTTTCTTTCTTTCATTTTGCTCAACCTTTTCAATGTTCTTTGGTCTCACTCATTTGTCAATGAAGCAACTTAGTTTTACCTCTTATCTTCCTCTTCCTTTTCCCTCCGGTGCCATCCCAGATCTCGGAACGAGATCCTCTCGTAGTGGTGGAGTGTTGTAACGCCCCGGGACCGTTGCGCCAGGTGTTTTCCAGTTATTCGTTGTTGTTGCCTTGTCATTTGCTTGCGTGTTGCATCTTGTCATGTCATCATGTGCATTGCATCATCATGTTTTCAAAACTTGCATCCGTCCCGGCCTCCTCGTTCTCTCCGTTGTCCGTTTTGAGCCCAGACACACTTACACGCGCCCGCGGCATGTCCGAAATAGTATTTTATAAGTGGCCGGAGAATGTTCTCGGAATGGGATGAAAGTTGGCATGCAGTGTTGTTATAGTGTTAGTAGGTCGCCTGCCAAGTTTCATCGCATTCGTAGTTCGTTTGATAGCCCAACGGATAACTATAGCGACATTATAGTCGGTCCAACGTCGGACGTTTTTGGTCTCCGGAAACAGATGCCAGGCCCTCCCTCTCTCTTCTCCCCCTCGCAGTCTCGCCACAGCCCACCTAGTCCACCCTCCTTCCCCTCTTCGTTTCCGGAGTTGTCCGATGCGACCGCACGGTCCGAAACCCTCTCTGCACAGTGCATCGAACCCCTCACGTGCGCGTCCGAAATTGTCCCGGACCCGACCAGGGCAGTCATCACCGTTGGATCCGGATCATCCCCAAACGTCTACAAAACATCTCCGTTTTGTTATTTGGACTTCCTAACATATTTTTCTCGACCGCCCGATTACGATCGGAGGGACGAGATCGCCCCTAATCTAACCCACTCACTATATAACTAGTCTAACCCTAGATCCTAGGAGGGCTGTCCCATCCAATCCCCACGCCGCCGCCACTCCCTTTGTTTTCAACGCCAAGCCAACCAGCTTCTTCCCCGATCCAAATCCTCCTCGTTTTCTCCACCCAACCAACCCAGCTCATCCCCTGGATCCCTCGTAGTCAACCTAAGCCAGCCACTTCTCGATCCCATGGTCATTAGGCGACGACCGCGCATCTCCTCCCATCCCTCGTCCCCAATGCCCGTGCTGCCGGCCCTCTTCCACAACTCGCCGGCGCCGCCCACAGGAGACCACCTGCGCCGAGCCGCCCAGCACCGTTCCGCCGCATCCGGCCACGCCACTGGCAAGCCCCTGCTTCCTTGCTCGCCGGCGTCCTCCTCATATTAACGTAGATCCGTGCCTCCCTCCTTTTTCCTGCACTGCCTCGTCGCCGGAGCAAAAGCTCCATCCATCGCCGCTGCCTGCCTGCGACCTCTGCCTTCAACGCCGCCCCTGTTTCGTCCAAGGTCGAGGACGAGCCCGGTTCGTCCAGTCGCGTTGACCCCATCGCCAGATCCCGTGCGCCCCTGCCCGGTCAGGTCGTTCGAGGCCACCTCCTCACGCGCATGGTCCGCAAGCCGCGCCTTGCGCCTCCAGGCTCAGCTGGGCCTCAGCCCGACGTGAGCAGTCCCCATTCCCTATGCACTTTTGGGCCGGCCAGTTTCGGCCCGTTCGTTTTTTCCAGTTGGCAGCGAATTATTAATTTCTCAGAGCATTGCATATTTAGAACTGCCCCTATTTTTAACTGCTAATAACTTTTGAACCATGCATCCATTTAAAACATGTCATTTATGTAACATGGCTAGAATTTCATCTAGTTTCATAATATCCCATTTTCATGCATGTTTAAAATGTCTAAAATGCTGTTTGTTTAAATCTGCTCCTATGCCATGCTAAAATGCTTTAATTCATAACAAATTAACCGTAACTCTGAATTTAATAAACTTTATATGTAAATGGGGTAGAAAAATGCCTAGTTTAACATGGTGTGCTTGTTTTGCATGTGTAATAACTCTAAAATTGTGTTTAGGGCAGAACAGTACCAAATCTATAATATGCTCATGAGGAGTTTTCTGGAATTGTGTTCGTTGCTTCCGGCCTCATTTAAACTTGCCTAGATAGGTAGTTTTCATTTGCTTCACCCTCTTGCCATGTTTAAACAACATTTAATATTGTTGAGTACATAAACGAGAGAGAACTAAATAAGTCATGTGGTGTTTTCTTCAATATGCAACTCCGTTGCATAATGAGCTCCACTTAATTTGTAGGATTGTTTGTGCTCTTTGCCATGTCATGCTTCATTAAACCGGACATGCATCATACTTGATTGTGCATCATGCCATGCTTATGTGTTGGTTGTTTACTATGTTGTGTGCTTCTTTCCGGTGTTTCTTCTTCGGGTTGGTTCCGTTAACGTCGCGTTTGTGAGGAACCGTTCGACTACGTCCGTTTGTCTTGTTCATGGATTCGTTCTTCTTCCTTGCGGGATTTCAGGCAAGATGACCATACCCTCGAAATCACTTCTATCTTTGCTTGCTAGTTGCTCGCTCTTTTGCTACGCCTATGCTGTGATACCTACCACTTGCTTATCATGCCTCCCATATTGTTGAACCAAGCCTCTAACCCACCTTGTCCTAGGAAACCGTTGTTTGGCTATGTTACCGCTTTGCTCAGCCCCTCTTATAGCGTTGTTAGTTGCAGGTGAAGATTGAAGTTTGTTCCTTGTTGGAACATGGAGATGTTGTTCCTTGTTGGAACATGTTTATTGTTGGGATATCACAATATATCTTATTTAATTAATGCATCTATATACTTGGTAAAGGGTGGAAGGCTCGGCCTTATGCCTGGTGTTTTGTTCCACTCTTGCCGCCCGAGTTTCCGTCATATCAGTGTTATGTTCCCGGATTTTGCGTTCCTTACGCGGTTGGGTTATAATGGGAACCCCTTGACAGTTCGCCTTGAATAAAACTCCTCCAGCAAGGCCCAGCATTGGTTTTACCATTCTCCACCTAGCCTTTTCTTTCCCTTGGGTTCTGCAGACTCAAGGGTCATCTTTATTTTAACCCCCCCGGGCCTGTGCTCTTCTGAGTGTTGGTCCAACTGAGCGATGTCCGAGGCTACCAGGGGAAACTCTGGCCTGGCTTACCCGACGTCTTGCTCATCCGGTGTGCCCTGAGAACGAGATATGTGCAGCTCCTATCGGGATTTGTCGGCACATCTGGGTGGCTTTGCTGGTCTTGTTTTACCACTATCGAAATGTCTTGTAACCGGGATTCCGAGTCTGATCGGGTCTTCCAGCTAGAAGGAATATCCTTCATTGACCGTGAGAGCTTGTTATGGGCTAAGTTGGGACACCCCTGCAGGGATTTGAACTTTCGAAAGCCGTGCCTGCGGTTATGGGCAGTTGGGAATTTGTTAACGTCCGGTTGTACAAAACCTGAAGTTTACCTTAATTAAAATACATCAACTGCGTGTGTAACCGTGATGGTCTCTTCTCAACGGAGTCCGGGAAGTGAACACGGTGTTGGAGTTATGCTTGACGTAGGTTGTTCTAGGATGACTTCTAAATCATAGTTTCTCGACCGTGATTTGCCTTCTCTCCTCGCTCTCTTTTGCGTATATGTTAGCCACCAAATATGCTAGTTGCTTGCTGCAGCTCCACCAAATAGTCTTGATCGCGAGGGTGTGAGATTGTTGAGTCCCCGTGACTCACAAATACTTCCAAAACCAGTTTGCAGGTGCCAACTTGTCCGTGCAGGTGACGCAACCAAGCTCAAGGAGGATCTCGATGAAGATCTTGTCCTTTGTGTTGTTTCGTTTTAGTTGATCAGTAGTGGAGCCCAGTTGGGGTCGATCAGGGATCTGTGTAGCATTTGGGGTAGTCTTCTTTTATTTTGGTTCCGTAGTCGGACCTTGATTATATCTGGATGATGTAATGCTTTATTCATGTAATTGTGTGAAGTGGCGATTGTAAGCCAACTATGTATCTCTTTCCCTTATTGCATTACATGGGTTGTCTGAAGATTACCTCACTTGCGACATTGCTTTCAATGCGGTTATTCCTCTAAGTCGTGCTTCGACACGTGGGAGATATAGCCGCATCGAGGGCGTTACAAGTTGGTAATCAGAGCCTGCCCCGACCTTAGGAGCCCCCATTGCTTGATCGAATTAGCGGACGAGTTGAGTCTAGAAAAATGTTTTGAGTCATTTAGGAATTATATATCGGAGAGTTAGGAATTCTTTTTACTCCCCAGTCCCTTCATCGCTCTAGTAAGGCTTCCTGACGTAGAGTTTTGACTCTTCTCTTCTCAAATTTCACTAAAAAAATTAGGATCACGCGGGTATCTTGGAATCGTTCCGATGGTTTTGTGACGAGAACATTGTTCTTGGTGCCTCCTGTCATTTAGGGGTTGTGGCAGTGTCCTGGGGAGTTGAGCTCCGAGGTGTTGTCATCACAATTTTATCGTTGCAGTTCTGGAATACTTGAGATTAGATTCACCGACATAAAATATCTGTTTTATGCAGTTGTTGGTGAGATAACCTCGACGCCACCCAGTACTGGGGCGGGAGTTTTGGAGTATTGCCGTAACTCGTATAACGGATGCTTTTCGAAGGTTGAGGTAGACGATTTCCGAAGGTTTCTTGGTTATGTGTTGAAGGATGGATACAACTGGATGTAGGATTTGTTAGTTTTGGGTGAGATATTATGCTTCCCCTGTATCCCCAACACCTGATTGCATAACCGGGAAAATTTCGGGAGTTTATAAGTGGGAATTCAAGTAGCTCCTAGGATTTCTTTTCGACAGATGTATGATTTGAAATTGGGGTTCGACGTCTAGTGGTCCGCCTATTCACGGTTGGTTTTACAGTGGTCTCGTTGTGTCTTAAAGAGTCCTTGGCTATGCCGACTCGGGGACGCTTCGTATGTCATGTGCACTGCCTTGTACATGATGGTGTTGTACGCTCGAGCCCGTGTAGGCCCCACCACGAAAACTTCGGACGAAATCTCTATCATATGTTTGTTCCGGCTTATTCTGCAAGCCAATCCTTTGTTTTTGCTTTGAGTTGTGGTATTCGAGTTGCTTCGAAGTCAAATGTTGATTCCATACCTTTCCTAAACGGTGTCCTCATACTCCGATGTGAATACTAATCCTTCTTGATAATTGAGATTGTCATGTCAATCCTTTTCAACCGGCGAGTTTTCTCTTCAACTGGATCCGATCATTTCAACATTTGCAAGATCAACACAAGTCTTCTCAATGGTGTTTGTTTCATCCGTCTCCAAGTTGACTTTGTTTTTCCCGCCCTCCCACCCTTGTTTCTTCAAGGACTCAGATTTCTTAATCAAGTATCCTTTGATTCACGTGTAGTCTCTCCATTCTTTTCCTTCATGTTCTTACCTGGTGATTCTCATGAAGATTCTAATGGAGCTTCAAGTTCGTCACTCTTCACTCATTTTCTTCTCTGGTGGATTCAAATCAAGCTTTCGGTGTTGATCATATTATTTTCCTTGTTTCAAATACCTTCTCATACCGGTGCACCTCATTATCATTCCACTTCTCGCTATTTATTGTTCCGGGGTGTTCAAGATATCTCGAAGATTCGTGTTTCCACTCTACATTCGTTCAAGCTCTTTCGAGGATGTTATCTCATTCAAGTCATTAATTCTACCAGTGCAATATCTCTTTTCGAGCAATCGTTCTACGGTGTTTCTTTTTGAGTGGGCCCTAACCCACAGGTCTTTTTCCAGGATCTTACCTGACTCTTCTCTTTTTCCGGAGTTATTCTCAAATTCTTTTCTAAAGTTTGACGTAAGAATGAATTATCATCATTGAGGGAGTCCTGGATTAGGGGGTGTTCGGGTAGCCGGACTATACCTTCAACCGGACTCCTGGACTATGAAGATACAAGATTGAAGACTCTGTCCCGTGTCCGGATGGGACTTTCCTTGGCGTGGAAGGCTAGCTTGGCGATGCGGATATTCAAGATCTCCTACCATTGTAACCGACTCTATGTAACCCTAACCCTATTCGGTGTCTATATAAACCGGAGGGTTGTAGTCCGTAGGCGATCAACTCCATATACAACAATCATACCATAGGCTAGCTTCTAGGGTTTAGCCTCCTTGATCTCGTGGTAGATCTACTCTTGCACTACCCATATCATCAATATTAATCAAGCAGGAGTAGGGTATTACCTCCATCGAGAGGGCCCGAACCTGGGTAAAAACATCGTGTCCCTTGTCTCCTGTTACCATCCGGCCTTGACGCACAGTTCGGGACCCCCTACCCGAGATCCGCCGATTTTGACACCGACATTGGTGCTTTCATTGAGAGTTCCTCTATGCCGTCACAATCAGGAAGGATGCCTCCTCCCGTCTTTAAATACGGCGCCGTTGCTAAGGGAGCCTTGGCTGTCGGCCAAACCCTCCGGCTAGGTGGTTTCCTCATGACCGCCTGTTCGGCTGTTGCACCGACGGTGACCTCTCGGGCCATCAAAAGCAACCTACACGTCAGCTCGGAGCTCGTCGAGCAGCTAGATCCAATGGATCTCTCTTCTGTAAACAAGCTCTTGGATCGCATCGCCGCCCTGGGGGTCGCTACGGATTACGACCAGGTTGGGCTTAAACCCGATCTAAGAGAAAGTAACTCTCCCTAAGTCACCCACCACGTTGCCGTGGTAGAGACGCAGTGCGGCGACCCTTCATCTATTTTAAGGACTAGCTACGTCCGAATTCCCGACCCCTCCAAGCCGGATACCCGCGGAGGGGGAGATGTAACTCAAGACCTGAGCTTAGGATCAGGCAACGGGCCAGATTCACTGGACAACATCCAAGAATCCGAACATCAGAGTTCGGAAACTCTTCGGCCTCCGAATCTTGGATTGGGTGAGGTTTCGGATTCAACGACACCCGCCCACCCGATCATAAGCGATCTCTCCCAAATCAGGCAGAGGCCCGAGGAAACAGTACATCATTACTGGGCCAGATTCCTCCTGGTTATGAACAGGATAAAGGATTGCCGCGAGGAAGACGCAATCTCAATTTTCTGCAGTAATTGCACGGACAAGGGGATCCTTAATGCCGTAAGTCGTCGTGATATCACACGCTTCGCTGACTTGGCGTCCATAGTACAAAAATACAGTGCCATGGAAAGCGCCCGGAAAACCGAAATAAATTTTTGGGATAATCCGGCCTTGAATAGTAATCCCATCCGAACTAAGAGGGTGCATTATCATAGGACACCCGGGATAAACACCAAAAAGCCAAAACCCTCTACAGGGCATGGAACCATACTGGAAAGATGGCTTGATGGACCCTGTAGAATTCACAGTACAGAGGACGCCACACCAACTCACAGCCTTAGAGCATGTTGGATACTCCGGCAGGTGGCCAAAATCGGCGAGGACCTCTTAATTCCGGAGGCCGCGGAAAGCCAGCCCAAGGACACCAGTATCGTTCTCACAGTCTTCGAGACTTTCGCATCAAACAATGTGCGAAAAAGAACACTCCGCAGCCTCGCCGAAGTCTATCAAATTGCAACAATAAATCCATGGAGCGACACTGTCATTACCTTCAACGCAAGTGATGAACCTAGATTCCGAACAGCCCGAGCACCAGCCGCATTGGTCCTCAGTCCCATAGTGGACGGCTTTCGCCTCACCAAGGTGCTCATGGATGGAGGCAGCGGACTGAACCTCATTTATGAGGAAACCCTTCAAAAAATGGAAATAGACTGGAACTGCGTCGAGCGAAGCAGCACAACCTTTAGAGGAATAATCCCTAGTCGGGAAGCGCGCTGCATAGGAAAAATCACACTAGATGTGGTGTTTGGCACGCCGGATAATTACATGTCCAAAGAAGTCACATTTCAGGTGGCCCCGTTTAAGAGCGGATATCACGCTTTACTAGGGCGGGAAGCATTCACAATCTTCCAAGCAATACCCCATTACGGGTACATGAAGCTTAAGATGCCCGGGCCGAATGGAATTATCACTCTAGCTAGTGATCCGGACATAGCACTCCGCGCCGAAAACAAGACGACCGCATTAGCCCTTGAGGCGCTATCCGAAGCCTTAGCGGCCGAGGAACTGACTGCGCTGCGCTCCACGGTTAACAGGGATGATGTGATACTCGATAAGAGATCCAAATCCACGTCCTTCAAGCCAGCTGACAAAATAGTCAAATTCCAGGTCCATCCAACGGACCCCAATAAAACAGCTTCCATCGGGGCACGACTGAACCCTGATGCAGACGCCGCACTGCGAGAGTTCCTATGAGAGAACTGGGACATCTTTGCCTGGCACCCTTTAGACATGCCAGGGATCCCACGTAGGCTGGCCGAACACAGCTTGAATATCCTAAAAGGATTTAAACCTGTCAAACAAGCCCTTCGGCGTTTTTCCGAACCCAAGAGACAGGCTATGGGAGAGGAGCTAGCAAAGCTATTAGAGGCCGGATTCATCAGAGACATAAAACATCCGGACTGGCTAGCAAACCTGGTGATGGTACCAAATAAGGACAAATCCTGGCGCCTGTGTGTCGATTTCAAAGACCTTAACAAGGCTTGCCCAAAGGATCCCTTCCCCCTTCCCCATATCGATCAAATTATCGATGCCACCGCAGGACACGATTTGTTGTGTTTCCTCGAAGCATACCCCGGTTACCATCAAATCAAGATGGCAGAATCAGACCAAGCTGCAACAGCATTCATCACACCATACGACCCATTCTGCTTCAACACAATGCCCTTCGGGCTGAAAAACGCCGGCGCAACATATCAGCGCATGATCCAGACATGTCTGGCAAACCAGATCGACAAAACAGTGGAGGCGTATGTGGATGAGGTGGTCGTCAAATCAAGACATGTCGAATCCCTAGTAAACGACTTGAGGCTTACATTTGATAACCTCCGAAAATATGACATCAAGCTCAACCCAGAAAAATGCGTCTTCGGCGTTCCAGCCAGAAAGCTCTTGGGCTTCATTGTATCCGGTAGAGGAATTGAAGCAAACCCAGCCAAGATCCGAGCTTTGTCACAATTGGATGTCCCAAAGGACCTTAAACAAATACAAAAATTAACTGGGTGTGTGGCGGCTTTAAGCCGCTTCATCTCCCGCTTGGGAGAAAAGGCACTACCCCTTTATCGCCTCCTTCGGCGCACCAAACACTTCGAGTGGACGGATGCCGCCACGACAGGACTTGATGAAATAAAAGCCATATTGGCAACAAACCCAGTCCTGGTCGCGCCAATCATCGGCGAACCAATGTTATTATACATTGCAGCAACACACCAAGTTGTCAGCGCAGTGCTTGTTGTCGAGCGGGAAATGGACGGACACAAATTCCCCCTTCAAAGGCCGGTCTACTACATGTCCACTGTCCTCACTCCATGCAAATCACAGTACCCGCATTATCAAAAGATTGCATCCGCGGTATTCATGGCATCCTGGAAGCTACGACACTACTTTCAAGAGTGTTCCATAACAGTAGCCTTGGAAGTGCCACTAAACGATATTATCAACAACCGCGATGCAACGGGCCGGATTGCAAAATGGGCCATCGAGCTTCTTCCGTTTGATATAACCTATAAGCCACGGCGAGCTATTAAATCGCAAGTTTTGGCCGACTTCGTCGCAGAATGGACGGAGGCCGAGCTCCCTAAAGAGGACGGCACATATTCAAACTGGATTATGCATTTCGACGGCTCCAAAATGTTGGCCGGACTGGGGGCCGGTGTCATCCTGACGTCCCCCACAGGAGACACGGTCCAATATGTGCTCCAGATCATGTACACGGATTCCAACAATGCAGCCGAATATGAGGCCCTCCTACATGGCCTCCGAATAGTAGTATCCATGGGTATCCAGCGCCTAGAGGTACGTGGGGATTCAAACCTCGCGATATCCCAAATAAATGGAGACATCAACGCCAAGGACCCAAAAATGGCAGCTTACCGCGACGCCGTCCTAAAAATGTCAGCTCGGTTCGAAGGGCTGGAGTTTCACCATATATCCCGAGAAAACAATCAAGCGGCGGACGTCCTAGCACGCATCAGAGCAAAACACGATACAGTCCCCCCCAACGTCTTTTTGGAAAGATTGTTCAAGACATCCGTAGCATGGGAGGGGGAACCCGCAAATAACAGCCCAAACCCAGCCGCACCACTCGACGCCGAAATCTGACACAATTGGAGGTTCTGCCAACGAAATTACACCTTCAGCCCACGTAATAATGGCGGTTATCGCCCCGTGGACAGAACCATTCCTAGCCTACCTTACTAGGCAGGAACTCCCCGAGGACCAAAATGAGGCCCGCTGCATAGTGCGGCGATCTAAGGCCTATAGAGTCCATGAGGGAGAACTTTATAAGAAAAGCACTACCGGAGTCCTTCAAAGGTGCATCTCCGAAGAGGAAGGGCGGAACCTCCTGGCTGAAAATCATGCCGGACTTGGTGGTCACCACGCCGCTGCTCGGTCCCTTGTTAGCAAGGCTTTCCGTGCAGGCTTTTACTAGCCGACGGCCCGAGCAGACACTCAGGACCTAGTCCAACGATGCGCTGGTTGCCAACTTTTTGCCAACCAAAGCCATATGCCACCCACCGCACTCCAAACTATACCCATCACCTGGCCTTTTGCGGTCTAGGGGCTTGACATGGTCGGACCCCTTAAAGGTGGAACCCATAGGAAAAAATACTTACTGGTCATGGTGGATAAGTTCACCAAATGGATAGAAGCCAAGCCTGTTAAAACGGCCGAATCCGGAATTGTGATAGACTTCATATCCGGGGTTGTACACCGTTATGGCGTCCCCCACAGCATCATAACCGACAACGGTACAAACATTACCGCTGACGAGGTAAAACTCTGGTGCAAAAACATGGGCATTAAGCTCGATTATGCTTCTGTCTATCACCCACAAACCAACGGCCAGGTCGAACGCGCAAATGGTCTTATCATGAGCGGCATTAAACCCAGACTGGTGCGGTCCCTCAAGGAATCTAACATGCACTGGGTAGAGGAGCTCGACTCCGTGCTCTGGGGGCTGTGGACCACGCCAAATCGCACCACCGGATACACACCATTTTTTATGGTGTACGGCGCAGAGGCAGTTCTGCCCTGCGACATAATTCATGACTCACCTAGAGTGCGCATGTACGAAGAAAGAGAAGCTGAGCTCGATCGGCAGGACAACTTGGACGCCTTGGAGGAGGAGCGTGACGTGGCAAAAGCGCGTTCCGCATTTTATCAACAGCAGGCCCGAAGATATCAAAGCAGAGAAGTACGGGCCAAAAATTACAATGTTGGCGAACTAGTTCTACGCCTGCCGGATAAGAAAAAGGACAAACTCAAGCCCAAATGGGAAGGTCCATTCATAATCGACCAAGTCCTGACTGGTGGGGCGTACCGCCTGCGAGATGCATCGGATAACCGACTCGAGCCGAACCCATGGAACGCCACCCGTCTCCGAGGATTCTATGCCTAGCGCCGGACTCTGTGTTTGTCTCCTTCCTCTGTCCATTTTTTGCATTTTTTTGCATTCTTCTGTCTTACATTTCTCTCCTTCCCCTCTTTTCTTTTATAGCCCTTAAAGGCTCATCTAGTGACGCGCCACTCGCGCTCATTAAACCTCGGGGCTTCTTTAACAGAAGCTTATTTATACGGGCTTCACGCCCAACACGTGCGTCAAACTTCCGCATGTACCTTTTTCTTCACCATTATATGCATCGATATGACTTAAGTTTTGGCCAAGCTGGGTTGCTGGCTCCTGTGCTTACCCCTACGTTCCCGATTGTTCGGCTAGGCGGTAAAGGGAGCACCTCTGCGATTGTTATTGCCGGATCAGCCGGATGTGTACCTCACACTGGGTGAAGCCGAAAGCTAGCGTTCTTAAGGGAATATTCGGTCGGTGAAATAAAAGATAATCTTTTTACCCGTTTTATGCGCCCCCAGATGCTTTTTTCTGCGTTTTTTCACGTAGTCCGAACATGCACTTTAGGGCATGCCTCCCAGCGAAAGGAACCCCTAACGGAACTATTCTCCCTGGAAGATGTTTCTTACTAACCATGTAATATAACATAACTAGTTGGGCACTTGTCTGATAAAGCACTAATGACCCCTACGCCTGGTCTCCACGCATACCCCGGTTCTTATATAACTGCAATGGTATTCGGACACACTCCGGACCGTCAGGTCCCGAGGTTGAAGCGAAAAGGTCGGCAACGACAAACGATCTACAATCCGGCTAGAAGGCATTACACATGTCAATTCAAAATTACATAGTCATTCTGACTGATTGTATTCCTCTTCTATACCATCTAACAGGCTGTCTAATTTACAGTCCTGTTGGGAATACTTCACGGCCAACTCTACTTGGCCGTATACTAAGCTTACAGGGATCTCCTTCCTGCCAGGCCCCACTGGTCCGACCTCGGCCATGTGGTTTGGGTCAGACTTCGTAAAATGGGTCTTCACCATGGCCCAGGCCTCCCTAGCGCCTTGTCGGCAGGCCGATATCTTCCATAACCGGAAGCGCCACCGAGCTCCCTTCAGCTTCTCCGCAAGCTCTCCAAGGCCCTCGGGCACGGAGTGGGCAGGCCATAAGGCTTGGGCAATACCCCGCATCGCCTGCCGAATTCGCTCGTGCAGTTGCAAGAGTTCAGGAAGAAGGTCACCCGTAGAACCGGGCATCTCCTCTGCAGGACGACCTGTGAGCATACCTACAGACATTACTCTGTTAGTCGACTTCCTCGCCGAACTTTTTTTCAAAGTTCGTTCAAGCACTTACTAAAAATGCCGCGTCGAAGCCGCTGATTCTCCTTCGTGGAGTCCGACAGCTGGCCATGAACATCTTTAAGTTCGACGTCCAGCTTGGTGTTGGCATCCTGAAGATCATTCTTCTCTCGCCTCACCTTTGTCAACATACTCTCACCGGCCTTTAGCCGACGTAAGAGCTGTTGCTTGTCCGGATCGAGTCCGGCGCCATCTGCAATATGATTTGTCAGATTTGCATCCACACCGCACAATACAAATCTTTCGAAGTGTATCTTACCTGAGGGGGTCTCTTTGGGCGCCCCTGCTGCGGCTAGTGAGGCCTCTAGTTGGGCCTTGCACTTTTCCAGCTCCTGGGACAGTACGGCATTCTTCTCTGTAAGAACCTGCATATTAAATGATCCTTAAATCAGTTGCTCTAACTGCTTCAAGTCTCGGGGGCTACTGGCACATATATATATTTAACCAAAAGTTTCTTACCCGTATGTCTTTTACATACTGCTCCGTGGCTCTGGCTAAACCATTTTGAGCAGCACGGAGGTGCGCATCTCCCGAATTAAAGGCATCTAAAGCCTCTTGGGACAAACAAGCGTCGCGTAAAATTGTCCGTCAACGCCTGTGGTTCATGGCACTCTCCACTTCAGAATTTGTGGCAGACAGCCTGTCCGCATCCTCTGTCAGAGGAGCGTCCGGCGCGTGCCTTGTGCTCGCCTCCGCTTCCTGGCCAGACATTGGAGCCTGGCTGGTGGAGGCGCGATTAGCAACCTCTCCGGATGTAGTCCGGCGAGGTCTCTTCGTTCTGAATATAGCACGAACATTAATATGCCCTGACAGAATAACTCCAGGGAAACAGAGGGTGCACTATACCTTTGCGCCGGCATCTCAGTCCGGACTACATTCCTTTTTTCCCCACGGGGCCCTGCGGCCCCTCGTTGGCTAGCCACCGCAGGTTCGGCCTCCTGCCTCGGAAATCTCCCCTGCAAAACACGGTTGTCGTCAGAAACACCGGGCTACGTGAGGGTGGAATCTCTTTCAAGGGAATAAGACCCTGGTTTCTGTCACCTGGGAGGCCAGGATTAACCCTGGGTAATCCGCCGTAATGGCTACCAAGGTATTGTCCTTGCCTAGCTGATGGAACACCCCGTCGATAAGCTCCACCGATATGTCCGGATCCTCTTCGGAGTCCGGATTGAGGGACCGTTCTGGGTCCTCGGGTTGTGGAGGGCGGCTGTTTATATCCTTTACCTCCTGTCGCAGTTCCTGCATTGAAGTCGTTAGACTACCTATCTAACCATGGGAGTACAAAACAAATGGGCAAGCGCAATTGTTCACTTACCCAACTTGGAGGATCGTACATACTGAATCCGGCCCGCGGGTTGACGCGGAGGAATTCCTCCTTTTCTCCCTTGTACAAAGAGGATAAGATCTTTACTAAGGCGGCGACTGAGGCCGGCCTCTTACGACCGTAACGTGTGGCGTCATCCTCCCCATTGAAATCCCACATGGGGTGGCCTCTATATTGAAGTGGCTGCACCCCCCGCATAATGCATGCGGCCATGACTCCAATCATGGTTAGTCTGGAATGAGCCAACAGTCTTATCCGGCCCATCAGGTAAAGGACGTCTCTGTCGCTTTCTCTCTGAGAGCTCCGCGGACGCCAGCTCAAGCGTTTCTTCAATGGAGCACTGTTGAACTCAGGGAGACTGACCCGGATAGGGTCCGGTAGCGGGACATCATCTATGTAAAACCATTCCGATGGCCAATCCTCGGACGCCTTCCTTGGGGTTCCGGATAGGTATCCGGTCCCGGCGATGCGCCATACTTCGGCTCCGCCACATTGGTATATAGACCCCTCTTGAGAACGGGGCACCAGGCAGAATAACCTCTTCCACAGCGCGAAATGAGCCTCAACGCCTAAAAATAGCTCGCAAAGGGCGACGAAACCCGCAATATGCAATACGGAGGCAGGCGTGAGAATGTGCAGCTGGAGGCTGTAGAACTCCAGAAGCCCGCGGAGAAATGGATGAATTGGAAATCCCAGTCCCCTTATTAGATAGGGAACGAGGCACACCCGCTCTCCTCTAGAAGGATTGGGGGTGCTCTCCGCTTGTTTTCCGCCATTGTAGGTGGCGAGACCGGCTTAGACTTTGACCATGTATGCCGGAGGGAGAAATCCCTTGGCCTGAAGCGACACTAACTCGCTATGCGGGATGGTGCAACTCTCCCAGTCCTCGGGTTTGGGACCGGAGGGGCGAGGGGAGGAGCTGTGACGGCTGGTCATGTTGGAATGGACCTTTGCTGGAAGCGCTCTGATGATAACTCGCGGAAAGGAGAAGATGTGGTTTGGACCTAAATCCCCATCCCGTTAAATAGGCGGCTCGTTTATACGGCTAGGGGTGTGGATGTAAAAACGCCCCGGCTTTTCGCATTCGTTTGACACATGGAAGACGGCCATTATTGGGCGTGGAAGCCGAGGAGCACTACATTACAAAAATCGGACATTATTCCTACAGGTACACAAGATTTGGAGAAGAACCCGCCTTGCAATGCCGAACAATATGCGCGCCGGACTCGTCATCATTAAAGCTTGGTTCGGGGGCTACTAAGGGAGTCCTGGATTAGGGGGTGTTCGGGTAGCCGGACTATACCTTCAACCGGACTCCTGGACTATGAAGATACAAGATTGAAGACTTCGTCCCGTGTCCGGATGGGACTTTCCTTGGCGTGGAAGGCAAGCTTGGCGATGCGGATATTCAAGATCTCCTACCATTGTAACCGACTCTATGTAACCCTAACCCTATCTGGTGTCTATATAAACCGGAGGGTTGTAGTCCGTAGGCGATCAACTCCGTATACAACAATCATACCATAGGCTAGCTTCTAGGGTTTAGCCTCCTTGATCTCGTGGTAGATCTACTCTTGTATTACCCATATCATCAATATTAATCAAGCAGGAGTAGGGTATTACCTCCATCGAGAGGGCCCGGACCTGGGTAAAAACATCGTGTCCCTTGTCTCCTGTTACCATCCGGCCTTGACCCACAGTTCGGGACCCCCTACCCGAGATCCGCCAGTTTTGACACCGACAATCACTCTCTTGTTTTTCTCCAAGATCTGTCGAATTCTTTTCATCGTTGGTTCAACCTTGCTAATTTTCATCCCGGAGCATCTCAACTATTTGGTGGTGTTCCTCGTCATCATTCTCTACATTTGAAGACCGAAGAAGAGTTTTCCCTTGAATCTTGTTTCATTCTATCAAAGATTCGTGGTTCTAGCGTTATGCCATCCTCTCATAAATGTTTTCGATTGTGAGATTTCTTTTCACCCATCCGAAGTAATTCAGAGCATTTTTCAGTTTGATTCTCCGGAGCCCATCGTCTCATAAGTATTCATTCACAGCTTTCAGTTATCATTCTCCTAATCTTACCAGTGCATCGATCAATTATCCTCTAATCGGCTCGTGATCTCTTCGTTCTCATGTATCTAAATCCTCTCAAACATCTTCGTTCTTTTGCTAATTCTTCCTAGTGCTTCTTTATATTTTCTTCAATCGTTTTTCAATTCTTACGGTGGTTTGTTCAAGATGTCTCTTCCTTCGTTATCATATCAATTCATTCGTTCTTTCCAATCCCGACTGGTGATTCGTTGAAGACCTTCCCAAGTTGGCGCTATTTGTCTCTTAATCCTTGCTACGATAATAAGTAGTGTGCCAAATCAGTTGATTGTCATCAATTTGATTGGTGAAGGATACACATAACGTAATTCTTATTCTTGCTTCATCCAAGTGATTAATTCTTTATTCTGGAGGCTCATCAAATTATCGGTTTCACTTGATTCATTTTTATTTCCCGGTGTCCCAAGCTCTCGCAATTATATCACCATGGAGATTCATCTAAATCATCGCAAGATTCACCTTGTGTTTTCAACTTCTCTTTCCTTCTGTTTGATCATCCTTTTGTTACCGGAGTTCTTCATCAAGGTTCAACATGATGGTTCATCAAGGTTTTTATCACTTCTCAAAGTTTTAATCGAGATTCTTTTCTAAGGAGCTCAAGTATTCTTCATCTTGCAATCCGGAGTGCAATTCTTCCTTCCATATCAATAGAGGTGGTATTATGTCATTCTTGATAATTTGAGTTCATGTTCCATGTTTCACATGTTGTTAAGAATGAGATATCTTAAATCCATCAATCTCTTCATTGGAGTTTTCTTGGGTTATAATTCACCTAAAGCCTTCTCTAAGGATTGCTGCTATTTATGGTGCTCATAAATGACCCAAGTTCTTCATCTTTCATCCCGGTGAAATAAGTTTCTCGTCTCCTTGTGGATATCAACCCAATCTATCGTTTCCGTCAGTGGCAGAATTTCAACTCAGTTTTGAGATGTCTTCCATTAGCCCACTTCAAGCCTATCTTTTCGTTGTTGGGTTTCCAACAACTTCGTTCGACCCTTCTCCTAAAGATGCCTTTTCAAGCTCTATTGTGGCAGAAGTTGGCATCTTCTTCTCCATTCTTCTATTTCAATTATCTATCTTCTATTCTTTTGTTCCGGAGTCATTGTGATGTTGCTCTTTTCTCTCATCATCTTGGAGTGTTGTGCCCTTTTGCTCAAGTTCTTTTCGCCTTATCAAGCCTCGCATCTCTTTTCAACTGGAGTGCTGTCTGAGATCCTTCTTACCCCTTGTTCCATTCATTCAATAGCTCCGGAGGCAGTGTGTTGTGATTTCATCAAGTATCTTCTCATCTTACCAAGTTCTTATTCAATTCCTTTTCTTTTCAATCAGAGTGCTGCCCGAAGTTGTTCTTCCTTATTCCTCTTTACTAACGGAGTGTTTTCAACTTTGTTCTTCTCCGTTGCTTTCTTTCTTTCATTTTTCTCAACCTTTTCAACGTTCTTTGGTCTCACTCGTTTGTCAAAGAAGCAACTTAGTTTTACCTCTTATCTTCCTCTTCCTTTTCCCTCCGGTGCCATCCTAGATCTCGGGACGAGATCCTCTCGTAGTGGTGGAGTGTTGTAATGCCCCGAGACTGTTGCGCCAGGTGTCTTCCAGTTATTCGTTGTTGTTGCCTTGTCATTTGCTTGCATGTTGCACCTTGTCATGTCATCATGTGCATTGCATCATCATGTTTTCAAAACTTGCATCCGTCCCAGCCTCCTCATTCTCTCCTTGTCTTTTCTGAGCCCAGACACACTTGCACACGCCCGCGGCATGTCCGAAATAGTATTTTATAAGTTGCCGGAGAATGTTCTCAGAATGGGATGAAAGTTGGCATGCGGTGTTGTTATAGTGTTAATAGGTCGCCTGCCAAGTTTCATCACATTCGGAGTTCGTTTGATAGCCCAAAGGATAACTATAGCGACACTATAGTCGGTCTAACGTCGGACGTTTTCAGTATTCGGAAACAGATGCCGAGCCCTCCCTCTCTCTTCTCCCCCTCGCAGTCTCGCCACAGCCCACCTAGTCCACCCTCCTTCCCCTCCTCGCTTCCGGAGTTGTCCTATGCGACCGCACGGTCCGAAACCCTCTCTGCACAGTGCATCGAACCCCTCACGTGCGCGTCCAAAATTGTCCCGGACCCGACCCGGGCAGTCGTCACCGTTGGATCCGGATCATCCCCAAACGTCTACAAAACATCTCCGTTTTGTTATTTGGACTTCCTAACATATTTTTCTCGACCGCCCGATTACGATCGGAGGGACGAGATCGCCCCTAAGCTAACCCACTCACTATATAACTAGTCTAACCCTAGATCCTAGGAGGGCTGTCCCATCCAATCCCCACGCCGCCGCCACTCCCTTTGTTTTCAACGCCAAGCCAACCAGCTTCTTCCCCGATCCAAATCCTCCTCGTTTTCTCCACCCAACCAATCCAGCTCATCCTCTGGGTCCCTCGTAGTCAACCTAAGCCAGCCACTTCTCGATCCCATGGTCACCAGGCCACGACCGCGCATCTCCTCCCGTCCCTCGTCCCCAATGCCCGTGCTGCCGGCCCTCTTCCACAGCTCGCCGGCGCCGCCCATAGGAGACCACCTGCGCCGAGCCACCCAGCGCCGTTCCGCCGCATCCGGCCACGCCGCTGGCAAGCCCCTGCTTCCTTGCTCGCCGGCGTCCTCCTCATATTAACGCAGATCCGTGCCTCCCTCCTTTTTCCTGCATTGCCTCGTCGCCGGAGCAGAAGCTCCATCCATCGCCGCTGCCTGCCTGCGACCTCTGCCTTTGACGCCACCCCTATTTCGTCCAAGGTCGAGGACGAGCCCGGTTCGTCCAGTCGCGTTGACCCCATTGCCAGATCCCGTGCGCCCCTGCCCGGTCAGGTCGTTTGAGGCCACCTCCTCACGCGCATGGCCCGCAAGCCGCGCCTTGCGCCTCCAGGCTCAGCTGGGCCTCAGCCCGATGTGAGCAGTCCCCGTTCCATGTGCACTTTTGGGCCGACCAGTTTCGGCCCATTCATTTTTTTTCAGTTGGCAGCGAATTATTAATTTCTCAAAGCATTGCATATTTACAGAACTGCCCCTATTTTCAACTTCTAATAACTTTTGAACCATGCATCCATTTAAAACATGTCATTTATGTAACATGGCTAGAATTTCATCTAGTTTCATAATATGCCATTTTCATGCATGTTTAAAATGTCTAAAATGTTGTTTGTTTAAATCTGCTCCTATGCCATGCTAAAATGCTTTAATTCATAACAAATTAACCATAACTCGGAATTTAATAAACTTTATATGTAAATGGGGTAGAAAAATGCCTAGTTTAACATGGTATACTTGTTTTGCATGTGTAATAACTCTAAAATTGTGTTTAGGGCAGAACAGTACCAAATCTATAATAAGCTCATGAGGGGTTTTCCGGAATTGTGTTCGTTGCTTCCGGACTCATTTAAACTTGCCTAGATAGGTAGTTTTCATTTGCTTCACCCTCTTGCCATGTTTAAACAACATTTAATATTGTTGAGTACATAAACGAGAGAGAACTAAATAAGTCATGTGGTGTTGTCTTCAATATGCAACTCCGTTGCATAATGAGCTCCACTTAATTTGTAGGATTGTTTGTGCTCTTTGCCATGTCATGCTTCATTAAACCGGACATTCATCATACTTGATTGTGCATCATGCCATGCTTATGTGTTGGTTGTTTACTATGTTGTGTGCTTCTTTCCGGTGTTGCTTCTTCGGGTTAGTTCCGTTAACGTCGCGTTTGTGAGGAACCGTTCGACTATGTCCGTTTGTCTTCTTCATGGACTCGTTCTTCTTCCTTGCGGGATTTCAGGCAAGATGACCATACCCTCGAAATCACTTCTATCTTTTCTTGCTAGTTGCTTGCTCTTTTGCTACGCCTATGCTGTGATACCTACCACTTGCCTATCATGCCTCCCATATTGTTGAACCAAGCCTCTAACCCACCTTGTCCTAGCAAACCGTTGTTTGGCTATGTTACCGCTTTGCTCAGCCCCTCTTATAGTGTTGTTAGTTGCAGGTGAAGATTGAAGTTTGTTCCTTGTTGGAAAATGGAGATGTTGTTCCTTGTTGGAACATGTTTATTGTTGGGATATCACAATATCTCTTATTTAATTAATGCATCTATATACTTGGTAAAGGGTGGAAGGCTCGGCCTTATGCCGAGTGTTTTGTTCCACTCTTGCCGCCCTAGTTTCCGTCATATCGGTGTTATGTTCCCGGATTTTGCGTTCCTTACGCGGTTGGGTTATAATGGGAACCCCTTGACAGTTCGCCTTGAATAAAACTTCTCCAGCAAGGCCCAACATTGGTTTTACCATTCGCCACCTAGCCTTTTCTTTCCCTTGGGTTCTGTAGACTCAAGGGTCATCTTTATTTTAACCCCCCGGGCCAGTGCTCCTCTGAGTGTTGGTCCAACTGGGCGATGTCCGAGGCTACCAGGGGCAACTCTGGGCTGGCTTACCCGACGTCTTGCTCATCCGGTGTGCCCTGAGAACGAGATATGTGCAGCTCCTATCGGGATTTGTCGGCACATCTGGGTGGCTTTGCTGGTCTTGTTTTACCATTGTCGAAATGTCTTGTAACCGGGATTCCGAGTCTGATCGGGTCTTCCAGCTAGAAGGAATATCCTTCGTTGACCGTGAGAGCTTGTTATGGGCTAAGTTGGGACACCCCTGCAGGGATTTTAACTTTCGAATGTCGTGCCCGTGGTTATGGGCAGATGGGAATTTGTTAACGTCCGGTTGTAGAAAACCTGAAGTTTATCTTAATTAAAATACATGAACCGCGTGTGTAACCGTGATGGTCTCTTCTCGGCGGAGTCCGGGAAGTGAACATGGTGTTGGAGTTATGCTTGACGTAGCTTGTTCTAGGATCACTTCTTGATCATAGTTTCTCGACCGTGCTTTGCCTTCTCTTCTCGCTCTCTTTTGCGTATATGTTCGCCACCAAATATGCTAGTTGCTTGCTGCAGCTCCACCTCATACCTTTTACCTTACCTATAAGCTTAAGTAGTCTTGATCACGAGGGTGTGAGATTTTTGAGTCCCCGTGACTCACAGATAATTCCAAAACCAGATTGCAGGTGCCGACAAGTCCGTGTAGGCGACGCAACCAAGCTCAAGGAGGAGCTCGATGAAGATCTTGTCCTTTGTGTTGTTTCGTTCTAGTTGATCAGTAGTGGAGCCCAGTTGGGGTCGATCGGGGATCTGTGTAGCATTTGGGGTAGTCTTCTTTTATTTTGGTTCCATAGTTGGACCTTGATTGTATCTGGATGATGTAATGCTTAATTCATGTAATTGTGTGAAGTGGCGATTGTAAGCCAACTATGTATCGCTTTCCCTTATTGCATTACATGGGTTGTGTGAAGATTACCTCACTTGCGACATTGCTTTCAATGCGGTTATGCCTCTTAGTCGTGCTTCGACACGTGGGAGATATAGCCGCATCGAGGGCGTTACACCCAGTCCCCTGCCTCCGCCCTCCCCTCAAACTCACTACACCACCGTGCTTGGCACCGCCCCCGGTCATCCCTTCAAGCCCTGCCAACCTCCAGATTGGGCGCAAGCAGCTCTTGTGGCCCACACCCCTAAGATAGACTCCGATGCGCCGCTTCCTCGGTGAATAGGTGGACTAGGTGCTCCGTGTGCATAAGCGGGTGCTGCTTATTTTAATTGCGATTCGACTGGCCCTGAATTGAAATCCAGGCGGGCTACTAACCTCTAGACAAGGGGAAATACTAAATGGGAGGAAACCTTGTGCATTTAGTATCACGAAGAAGATGCAGTAAGAAGCGCTCAACTAGTTTCTTTCGTGGGATGAATACGGTGTGAGCAGAGACGTAAGATTTGCACGAATAAGGGAAGAGGAGTACATCTTTCTGTCGGCAGTGCAGTGTCCTCCTTCTGTTTTTCCAATGATCTTCTTGTGGTTCACTGGAAACAAGAAGTTGTGGAGGACGGTGTTGCCTTGGACGAACCCATGGACAAGTTGTTGAGGGTGGTGCGGTGGCCGTCTGTTGGCGGCGGGGAACCAGATCCGAGGCGGTGAACGATGACATAGCGGGAATAGCTCTGGTGCGGTGGACGGTTGCGACAGTGGAGCGGCAGTGTTGAGGCGCAGGACGGCGTGCTCGAAGTGGTTCTAGTACGGCGCACACCGGTGTCGGCATCGTGGAGGCAGCGCTGCCTCGGCATCAGCTGCTAAGTCCTTGAGGGTGTTGCGGTTGCGGTTGTGTTGGACGACGACGTTGGGGTACCGGCTCCGGCGTGATGGAGGAGGGTAGCGGTGGATTGAGTGCAATGGGATGGGGTTGGAGGAGGCTGGGGTTCCGCAGCTGGTGGAGAGGGTGTTTTGGTGCCCACATGGTATGAATGGGGAAATGGAGGGAGGGGGGAAAGGGGGAACAATGTTTCGGTTTGGGACACGCTTGTTTGAAATTTTGGGAAAGTTACAAAGTTTGCCCCCATCTAAAATTTCAGACATATTACAGGCTGGGGGTAGGACAGTAATCTTAGGTGTCCCAAATTGTGGGCGGGATAGATTTCGGCCGAGCGCATGGGTGTTTAGGCGCCCACGGCATATGAATGCTTCTCAGAGGCGGTTGAGACTGGCGTCTTGGTGAAGTTACAAACCTACCCCGGTTTACACCATTGGACATCGGGCCGATAGGCTACACAGGCCAGAGTTAGGACAATAATTTCCTACCACCAAACATTAGTCTCGCACGGTTTCGCGTGACCAGAGGCTTGTTTGGCGCTTCGTTCAATATTTGGGAGTAGAAGCATTAACGGTTTTAGTTCTCTTGATTTGAACTTTCAGGATTTGTCAAACTTCACAAATCTTGACTCTTGAAAATCCTAAAACTACGATTATTTTGGAATGGAGGGGGTACATTTGAATATACATTGTACATGAGTATATATTAAAAAATATGCAACTTACCTCAGTTCATGCATGGTTCTAGATATAATCTCCTTGGTTGCAAAAAAATAGTTAGATATGTGTATGAATATATAGCATGTTCAAACGCACAACAAAGATTGCTTCCCCCTTTTAGATCTGATTTACAAATGCCATTATCCCGGATTCAAACAGATGAATGCACTTCCTATGAATTCGAATCTTCAAAAACCCCTTTATGTTGAATTCAACATGTACTCTATTTCGTAGCTAGCAATTTGGAATGTATCCATGTAAGTGACAAATGTATAAAGTGCTTCACACTAACAACATGGAGTGCACTAATTAATGTTTATATATGAACTGCAAAAGCAATGCATTGTCTGTATTTCAAACCGCTCTCACTCTATGGATCGATAATATAAAATAAACACATGCACATGCTAGAATTAAATATAGTATGAGTGTCTGATAGGCCGATTTTGTTCGTACGCAAATTACAAAATTCATGATCTCATCCAAAAATGATAATGCCATTTATATTTTAATTTAATACGTAGAACCACCTTTTACACGTAGATGCACTATGCCTCGGTCCGTTCTCACACACGCGCTATATATATCTCTATGTAACGCATAAGTGCAAACACTTTATATACATCGGCATTTCCCTTTCACACATGCTCACAATCTCTCCCGGGGTGTCAGGGTGTCTCATGCACACACTCTCTATATATCTCCTTCTCTCTTTCTGGCAACGATGTACCACTCTTTTCACTAATCTCAGTTGGAAAACACTTTTTCTCTCACATGTATATATACACAAACTCGGTCTCTACTAGCCCTCTATATGCACATATATGTGCCTACGTGTCTCCCGCACACACATTATCTTTAGGCATCTCTCGCACACATTGCCCCCCCCCAAGACACACCTCTCCGTTAGTAGTTGGCAGATATGATTCCATCAGATCATTTGGTAGGATGTCCTGACTATTAGGTTGGATGGTAATACGAGGCAAAATTTTACCGAAGTCCGGACCCTTGCAGTTGAGGAAAAAGCCTACTCCTGGTACTATATATTAGTGATAGGGGTTTGTACAAAGTACACGTGAATACACTATCGACGAACTAGCCCCCAGGCTTCTATAACATACTCGGGGCCTAGGGTTACAAATCATATATAGTCGGCTTATCACCAGTGGGGATAGAGTCCTCCATGACTCTGGTAGCTTCATCTTGTATGCCGAGTCCTCCACATGGGTCTTCGTATAATGCGTCTCGGTCCAACCTATGTGGCGCAGGATGCAACCGACCCATGAGTCCTCATGTTGACCCACCACAACTAGAAATGATGTGCCCACCATACCACACACACAATCGACCACTAAGAAAATAAGCATATACAATAGTACAATGTTATACATGAAAGTTAATTGCATAGTGCATCCAAAAATATCTGTTCTGCATTGTGAATGCTTATATTTTCTCCTAAAATATTAGTCATGGGAAAGAGAAACGAAGGGCATATCTCTCATTGTCTCCACCGGACACCCCCTCTTTCTACACCACTTTCACGTACGCACACAAACTATCTCTCGGCCCTCTAAAAGTATGCATTCCCCTGACACATTCACGCGTGATGGTCATTGTATTTCAAGCGAAAGCACTATACGGTCACTGGACTTCATAATATGATCATTACGGTCACCGTATACATTCTTATGGTGATCATACGATATCTAGCTCATGATACGTCTCCGTATTTTGTTGTGATACCGACGGACATTGTATTTGATGCATGCTCCATATTTTGTTGACGACACTTACGATCATTGTATTTGAAGCAAAAACATGATATGGTCACTGGACTTTAGAATAAGCTCATCATGGTCATCACATACATTTTGTGGTGCTAACCAACCTATGGTGGGATGTTTAGGAGAGCAGTGGTTTCCCGAGCCCACCAGGTTTAAAGTCCTGATGCTCGCATTTATCCTAGGTTAATTTCAGTATTTCCCGGCGATGTGCATTCAGTGGGAGGATACATTCCATTCGACTACGAGGCACCTATGGTGATTTCGTAAAATCTCAAGATCATATGCTGGCTCACTCTCTCGAAGGTGCTCATAGGGGTAGGGTCTGCGTGTGTGCGCTTATAGCGGTGACTTCTTGCGCGTATATATGAGCGCTTTGCGTCTGTATCGTGTTAAAAAATACATGTCGTGATCTCGGATTTCGGGTTCTGGCAAAACCCTTGAGGTTCGAACACTGGGGTGTGCACAAAGATCTCTCCCCCTCTCTGGCTCGCACACTATGATCTCACGGCCAAGTTGACGAACCCAAAGAACATGAGACACAAGATTTATACTGGTTCGGGCCACCATTGTGGTGTAATACTATACTCCAGTGTGGTGTGGTGGATTGCCTCTTGGGCTGAGGATGAACAGTTACAAGGGAAGAACAGCCTCGCGAGGAGAGGTGTTCTTGTGCTTGGTGAACTTGAGTGGTTGGGGCGCTATGGATTCGATCTAGGTCTGAATCAGCTGTCTCCCTATGGTGGTGCCTAGTCCTATTTATAGAGGCCCTGGTCCTCTTCCCAAATATTGAGCGGGAAGGGTTCCCACAACGGCCAAATTCGAAGGGAGACAACTAGTACAAGCTATCCTGACAAAAGTAGTCTTCGCCTGCCAAAGGCTCTGGTGGTGACGCCGTCTTGAACTCCACGGTGACCTCCGTCCTGCCGTCCTGCTGGTCTTGGTCTTGTTGCACAGATATGGAAACCTTTGCCTGATGCCTTCGGACTCCTCGTCTGTGCTTGCCCCTTTAGCACCAAATAGGAAACAAGGACACTGCGCGCGCTCGCGCCTGCCTGGCTCCAGTCATCATGGCTTGCGTCACAGAAGTCTCATGAGGTGCCCCTCACCTTGATCTCTCCGCCCCTCGCAAGCCAGCCTGGTGAGGCCGCCCCTGAGGAGGTCTTGCTTCGTCCGCCTCGCGAGGCTTGGCCCCTCACAAGGGTCTTGAATTTTTGCTGGTGAAGATGGGCCGTACGGGGCCGCTGTTGGAGCCACGCTGCGGGCTGCGGGCAGGCAAGTCCGAGGACCCACGTTCCCAGAACGCCGACAGTATCCCCTGGGCCCAAGGCGCGCTCGGTCTTGGCTTCGAGGCGAAGCCAAAGGGCAAGCGCGGAGCGCCGCAGGCCCCATCAGCCTGCGGCCATGGTTGGCGCGTGGCGACTGATTGGACGTGGCCGTCTCCGCTTCCCCACGCTACCTCGACAACTGCCCAACTTGACGGGTCCTTGCTGCGTGCAGAAAAAAAAGGTCATTATTACCTTAGATCGTGGAGGCCGGCAGTTGGCCTCCCCTTGGCTATAAATGGGAAGTGGGGGCGGATCCCCCGTCACCCGTCCCTTCCTTGATTCTCCCGCTTCTTCTTCTTCCTTGCTCCACTATTCGCTGGTGCGGTCATGGCACCGATACGGAGGTTCTCGGCCGTGGAGAAGGGAAAGACTCCCCTCAACGAGCCTGAGCTACTCCAGCCGAAGAAGAGGCGGTCCCATCGTCGTGAGATGGTCGTGAGTCCGGTAGTGTCACGGCCGTGGTACGAGAGGCCACCTCCTGGGTACCCGTTGCCCTTGTACGCTCATGCCGAGGGTTTCGGAGGGAGGAGCGATCAGCGTGGCTGCCCGCGCCAGGGCCGTGATCTCCGTGCCGCGGAGACACACGACGTCGCCCCAGGGGTCCATGCCGCGGACTCCTCGCGCAAGTTCAAGCTGTGGGCGGCGATGCCTCCGAGCACTTAGATTCGCCTCCTGTAGTTCTTCACCATCGAGATGCCTCCATAGGGCCCTCTCGAGCTTTGGCTGCAGCACGCCGACTGCGACGCCCCGGCGACTGGAGCAGAGGTTGAAGCCGTCGCCTTCGGGAGGATCTTAATGACTCGAGGCTAGGGCGAGGTCGCCCGAGTCTGCCGCGCGTACGGCGCCCTCGCCATCCACTTCGAGTATGATGGCGCCTCCATGCTGTTCTTCAAGGTCTTCGACGAGGAAGGCCGCCGCTTGGAGTGCTGCCCTGAAGGGGATCACCAGGACGACGCAACGGCTGGTGTTGGGGTTACACATAACAGGTAGGCCCATGAAGGGTTGAAATATCATAAAACATGGAGTCCACACATCATGTCACTCGGACGACAACAACCACTCGGAGCATAGCACTCCACTCGACCAACTCATTCCACTCGGAGCACCTGACCTCACTCGGATATGCGAAGACCAGCAGTCGACAAGGCACTCGAAGCATCATCTTAGTAGTAGGCTGAGTTATGGCATTAACGCCCCCACTTTTTAATATAGGAGGTGAGGGGGTGGCGCACTCTATATAAGCCACCCCCACCACTAGACTAGGGGGCCTTTTTTTTCTTCCACCTCTCTCTCTCTCTTTCTAACTGTTAGTCTCAGGACATAGCTCAGGCATCGAGATCCGCTCTCCCCTATCTCTCTCTCAAACACACATTGTAATCTCCGGATACATACTCAGATAAAGCAAAGTCTCTCCGGAGCACGAGACGTAGAGCTGTTATCTCCATCGTGAGAGGCCCGAACTCGCTAAAACCACCGTGTCACCCATTTGCATCTCGATAGCTCATGCTCCTTTATCCTACCCCTATCTTATTGTCGGAATCGTTTCCACAACAGTAGGCGTCCACCGTGGGACATGGCGTCTATCGAGCCATGATGCAGATGGTTTTTTATTTATTCATCTATGTCCAGTTTCCTATTCTTACAGTTCATAGTGTTTGTCTCTGCAGCGAGTAATTGAAGCAACACAAAAAGGAAGGGAAAAGATACATCTTCACCCGACGAATCACTAACGGATGGATCAGGAGTCTTCTCTCTTCTGAGTTCTATCCGGTTACGATCTAACGATCAATCGATGACCTGCTGATTGGTTTCTATTTCTTTTGCATGTCCACACGTTTGTGCACTCATGCCGATCGATTGAAGCGTGTACAAGAATCAAAAAGGCAACAGACACCGGTTCAGGTAGTCACCTCACGTGGACAGGTTCCCCTCGGCAGCATCCGCAACGATGACGTTCAGCCGACCTCTCCGTGTCATGGAAGACGACCACTCCACAGCAGCCCAGCGCAGCCCGTTATAGCTGCGTCATCCAGAATGGATCGGCTTGCCGAGTGATGAGGCATCAGCTGCAAGGCGGCGGCGCAGACGCACCACGGCCCCACCCTCCGACATCTCCCTCCACAGTCGATTGCTCAGCGCGGTGCACTGGCACGGACACGCGGTGGCCGCTACCTCCCATGTCGACTGCTCGACACATTGCGGGCAGCGGCGTCCCCCTCCACCATCAACTGCCCGACACAACACACGGGCGGCTCGACGATGGCACTAGCAGATGTCGTCGATGTCGGTGCTGTTGTGGAGTCCATGCCAAAGGTCGTTGCCTCGGCAATAGGGTCGAGAACTCATACCATTGAGCCTGGACCTGCAGCCGCCTCCACGGCGGCAAGGTTACTCCGAAGGCGGCCGGCCGCACCCACCTCCGCTCGGGCAGTTTCTTTCTCCGGCAAAATCAATCGGGTAGATCCTTCTCTCTCCTCGATTATTAACTGCATGGGGCCTCCTCGATTATTAACCGCATGCACCATGCAGGAAAGGAAACGGAAGGACGGCTCCCACCAATAGGCAACCTCGCTGGCTCCGCTTTGTCCATGTATAATTGCCTCATTAAGCGGCCAATTGGTGAGGATTTACAACATCATTTACCGTTAATTAGTGTGGCCATAAGTGCGTTACTTCAGCGCTGGTTAATTAGTGCATGCATGCATGCCGTTAACTCGGTGGCTATGCTGGCTATACTTGCTAACGTGCAGGAAAATGCTGGTGCATCAAACAAATATTCGTAGCTATACTTGTTACTAACTTGCAGGGTCACTTGTCCCGTCGTCGTCCATCGACAACAGTTCACTCGAGCGGACATTTCGTTCAGGTGAATAACACGACGACACACTGACCGTCGCTCAATTGGTCGCGCCAGCATCACTTGGTCATGCGCGTCGTCACTCAACATCCCGCGTGTCGCCACGTCGCGGGATGCGTCTACATCACTCGGACGATCCGTACAACGTCATTTCGCGGCACGTATCTACATAGGTTGGCCGCCTTGTCCGTCGCCGCGCTGCGGGATGCGTCAACACCATCAGACACCCCGTGCGTCGCCACTCCGCAAAAAGCATATATTTCTTTCGGACGCCTCGCGCGTCGCCACTCCGCGGGCCGGGTCTACTTCACTCGGACACCCCGCGCGACGCTACTCTGTGGAGCATGTCTACATCACCCAAACGCTGCGCTCACCGCCACTCTGCGGGACGCGTCTTAATCACTCGGACGCCCCGCGCCTCGCCACTCCGCGGGCCGGGTCTACTTCATTCGGACACCCCGTGCGTCACTACTCCGTGGGACGCGTCTACATCACCCGAATGCCACGCTCGCCACCACT